>NW_009736754.1:38957-70009 GCF_000703405.1 Apaloderma vittatum | reverse complement strand
CATTCCTGCCCTGGTCAGCAGCTAAAGTGTGCACTTACCACATCACTCTGAGGTGTAAGAAATCGCTCAGTGCGGCTGCAGAGAATCTCAAGGCTTCAGTCTTCTCTTCAGCCTAATGCAAACCTCATTGATAGGACAGAAACCATCTGGAGGAAGAAGAGAGAGAAAGGGAGAGATACTAAAAAGGTTTCCATTTGTCCCCTGGAGTTCAGGGTGTGGGGACGAACAGCAGGATTCCAAGGCAAATGCTTTCCCAGAACACATTTCTTCCAGTAGTCAGGCACTGGTCAGAAAGTGTTAACTAGCAAACTCACCTATGGCTCTGTCCAGCCTTTCAGGCTTGGGATCCCGTGGGCTCACTCTTAAATATTCTCTCTTGAGCCCTAAGAAACTTTTGTTCTTCACTGTCTGAGGATTCTAGGAGCCTCCAGGTTGGGGGCTGGTCACGGAGCAGCTGTTCCTGTGCAGGGAGGTGGAGAAGTGTCTAAAACTTGGATGTCCTCCTGGCGAAAAAACTCGAATTATTTGGCTGTAGTGCAAATATAGGCTTCCACCGCTATCCTCGGCAAATGCTCTAGCTGTGTGCCTCCAGAGATGGAGGCACAGGGAGTACTTGTGTTGTCCAACTCCATTCACTCATGTCAGACACTGGACAGAACTTGACATGTGAATTTTTCTCTTAAAGTGCTTCTTTCCTCTGGTGACTGTCCATGTCGGACAGCCCTGATCAAACATGTCTTGGGCCATCCTTTAATTTTCTTCTCACCCTGTTTGACGTGTGCAGGGGCTGAACTGTTGTAAGGAGGCACCTAAGCTCCCTCTTTAGCTGATGTAGGTGCTTCACTCCCCTCTGAATCCTGCTCCGAGATTCATCCCCTCTTGCCACTAACGGGATGATTTATTTGGATTGGGTTAATCTACAGTGGTTCAGCTAACATGGTTGTTCTTTCTTGTTCTCACTGATGTTTTCTGTTTCCTGCCCACAGGAAGGCAGTCAAGGCAACATTAGTTCTTCTGCCTCTGCTAGGCATCACCTATATGCTTTTCTTTGTCAACCCTGGCGAAGATGACATTTCCCAGATCGTTTTCATCTATTTTAATTCCTTCCTGCAGTCTTTTCAGGTAAGAGAACAAGTTCACAGCTGGTATCAGCTACTTGCTGAAAGGTGCTTTTCAGCCGTGAAACTTAGGGCAATGAAGTCAATGATGAAAATACTAGCTGAAAATAATTCAGCTTTGTTTGTGCTTACATAATAGATATATAAGCATGTCCTATAGAGTAGAGATCACCTCTCAGGTGTGTACTGGAAGGATTCGTCTCTCTTAACATCAGCATTATGTTCAGTTGGTAACTAAGCTTCTCACCTGGGCTCCATCTAAAGGCAACAGAGAGAGAGATGGTGCTTCATTCTATGCTAAACAGCCTGAGAGAGGATGATGAATCAGCCTCCCACGGTACCTTTCTCTTCACAGAGCACACAGTGAGGTGAGATTTAGACTAGATGTTGCTAAAACCAAGGGAAACAACTCTGACCTGTTGTGCTCACTTGATTAAGACATTGGGAATATCACCCAGCCTCTCACTCCAGTTCTGCAATGGTGCATGCACTCAGCCATCAGACCCAACCGACTGAGAACTCACACTCGACCTCCTCCCCCGGACATTCTGCCAGGATGTAAAAGGCAATGCAATGTGAGGAGCTATCCCAGCTTTCTGGATTTGGCACAAAACCAAAAGTGATTGTAGACCTTGATTGTTTAGCCACATATTTCTGCTTTGGTATGTCCTAGTGTCCTACAGCTTTACTTCTGTTTAAAGACCTTCTTGAACTAGGCTAAAACTATGGTTGGCATCTGCAGAATGCAAGTACCCCAATATCCAGGATATCAATACAAATATACAGCACACAGGCTGTCAAGCCAAATCCAGGGTTATGGCTCACAAAAGTTTTGAGCTTTGGATGACAATTTTTACTGATTGCATGTTTAGCTTTGTAACACGGAGCATCCCACCAGAAATCACAACTGAATAGCCAAAATTTAAAAAGTCCCTTTTAATCTGTGAACAAAGGAAGATTAGCATTTACTAGTGAACTAATCCACGTTTCATTCCCTAAAATTAATTATATTTTTTATCTGATGATGCTCAAAGTCTCAAAAAATGTTACACTGCTTATTTTGTTGTTAGTGCTACAAATACATAGGTAAGAAAGAAAGCACAGGGAATCTCTCCTTTATGGTGACAATAATCACAGTCCATTGCTGAAAGAAAAAAGAAGTAGGATTCCGCTCACAGGCTAGGGATGAAAGTGTCATCATGTTGTCATCTGAGCTCCCATTATAGTCATTATCATCTTCGCAGTCGTTACAGGGGTCTGGTCACTGCTGTCAACGGAGCCTACAGAGCATTCAGCTCAGATGGATGTAAGCAACCTGATGATACATTTGCCCACACAAGACCTTCTCAGGCTGTTTGACACCCCCTTGTAAGTGTCTGAGACATCCACACGGATCTGGCAGGCAGGACATAGCACCTGTGAGGGATCTCTGCCATTTAGGGGAGGCAGCTGGGAGCTGTAGATATGCTTTAGCCAAGCTGAAGTGGCAATTCCCTCTATCCGTGGAAGGGCTGTCTAGATTCTAGCTCTCACGGCTCACCTGTGAGCCACAAGACACTTAGCATTTTCTCAGGAAGTTACAGGGAAAGGATTCTGTCTAGAAGTGGTTGGTCTCAACAAGATTATGTTTTTGCTCAGGATGATTCCAGCGTAAAGTTCAGTCCATGATTCTGCATGTTAAAATACTTACCTGCTAACTGACTGTTATCTGTTCTTTCCAGGGTTTCTTTGTGTCAGTATTTTACTGCTTCTTGAATGGAGAGGTAAGTAGTGTCTCCTGCTGTCAGTGTAATTAATTCTTGGGAGGTGGAACTTACTTGAACACCTAATTATAGAGACATGAGATGTTTTTACATGGGGTCATAGCCCCATCAGTCTGTTACTCTTGCAGAGGTTTCTGTCAATGCGCACCTGAATTTCCCAGCCCTCTTTGTAGGCATCCTTTGTTCACAAAGCTTTACTAAATTATTGCCAGGCAATAACCCCCTCACAATGAACATTGGGCTGGAACCCAAGGCCACATGATTTTGTAGTTGGAACTGTGTATTGCCCTAGTGCACTTCCATTTTATGCACTTGGGCTGGGACCAATTAGATGTTCTTACCAGACTTTCACTTTTTTGGCTGTTCTGGAATTCTTTCAACTGTCTCATAGTGGGAGAATTAGCCCTTTCACCACTGCAGTCTGAAGCTCTGAAGCCATGAGACAACTTCCCATTTCCTGTAACGTGAAAGAGTTCAGACATAATCGAGGTTGGCGAAAGACAGGATGATTCACTTCGAGCACTTCTATGCCTTGATAACCATCTACTAGCAGATCAGAAATTATTTCTATAACTGATTTTCCCAGCTGTATCACACCACTGTTACAGCTGGAGTGGGCATTTCTGTGGGAGTCAGTTCAAGGATAAGACATGCAGCTTGGGTGATGTAGGTGATTTTGATTAATTTCTCTAAGCGTAGATACCTATTGCTGCTTGAGAAGCTATAGCATATTTAAGGCATCCACATGGGTCTACCAGACATGATACAGGATCTACAGAGCTTCCAGCTGGGAACTGGGAAGCCAAGAGGGGAACAACGTGGGTATCTCAAATGGCTCTCTATGTCACCGGTTCAAGCCAGTTAACACCATCTTTTTCTCATCAGCTTAGCCTACAACTGACACTTCCTTTTGCTCACCTGAACAATTCTAGCCTTCACTGGCAGCATGGATTAGCTCTCCACTGATGATTATGCACACCTAGACACAGCTCATATATAAGACACCTACAAACAGCTGAATTTGTGAGTGAAATCTTCCCTGTAGCCATATGGTTGCATCTAATGTGCAGCTTCCACTTCACTAGCTAAACCATGGCAACTCCCTAACTACTACTTTGAGGTATAATATAAGTCTAAATCCCCCAAATATTGCAGCATTGTCTATTTCAAAACTTTGAAAGGACTTTAGACTCAATGTACTGTGGGAATGTTTTTGAAGTATTGTAAAGTTTTCAAAGGGTGACATTTCCTGCTCTGTTCTAGCTTCAGCTTTGCACAGCTTGGAAGTAGCAAGTTCAGTGAATTTTCAAGGCTTTTTTGGGCTTGTAATCATATTACTCAAAAAAAAAAAAAAAAGAAAAAAAAGTATCTGATACTATTCTAAAAGCTCTCTTTTGTGGTAGTGCCTGGATGAGGGCTGGTTAGCTCAGCTGGTTAGAGCGTGGTGCTGATAACACCAAGGTCACGGGTTCAATCCTCGTTCGGTCCCCATGTGTTGCCTGATCTAGTTGAGAGGCGTCCCTGCCCATGACAGGAAGGTTGGATTAAATGATCTCTAAGGTCCCTTCCAGCCGAGGCCATTCTTGCAGTAATTCTATGATTTTCCTCCTTGTGAAGTGAGAGCCTGTACAGGCAGCATTGCTAACTGAGGCGTGTATGAAGCCTTGGTTGTTAGTGTAGCAAAAGTGTGGTTTCTTATGGTAAATGTCCACGTCGAGGCAGTGAGAGCCATGCTGATTTACTGCTCAGTTAGGTTTGCAGTGCATTGTTTTCCTCAATTATCTGCAAAGAAGAATCATAGAATCATCGAGTCATTGAATCATTGAACCATTGAATCAGGGAACTGTAGAATGTTTTGGGTTGAAAGGGACCTTAAAGATCATCTAGTTCCAACCCCTCTGCCATGTATTTCTTAGTGCATGTGAACAGCATCACGTTAGAAGTACACAAGTACCAAAACGTCATTTGCATTCTCCTGACATCATGGTGATGAAGGTAATGCCACTCAGTCCACATGAGGTACCAGCACTCTTAGTGAGATCCACAGCAGATTTTGCTCTAAAAGAGGAAAACAGCCTCCAAGTAATAGGCTTTCAGTAGCCTGAAATCTTTATAAATATCCCTGAAGCCTTGTTGCATTACAATCTCTTGTGTGAGTCTGATACTCCTAACTCTGTGATAGGTGGGCTGATAACTTGCTATCTCAGAAGGTTTTAAATACTTCAGATTTTCCAGTTATGTCAGAGTTGGGTTCTTTAAATGCATGTAATAGTCTTTAAAAGGTTATTCATCACACACAGTGCCAGGCCTGCTCTGAATGATAACACAAGCAAAAAGGCTAGAAAATCCATTAATTTAAAGCTTTAATAGTACTGTGATCTCAACTGCACCTCTGCCATTTCCCATTAGATACAGCTGCCACTAGAAACTTGCAATAACTGTCTGTAGCAGAGCTAAAACAATATGGATTACAGAACAGTTATCAGAGTTTCTATCTTTTTGTCAGTGTTCTATCTGCAAAGTTTGGCAAATGAAAGAGAGTTTTTTCTCTGTAACATCTTGTAGCCTCCCTTGATTTAAACAAACATGTCCTTACGACTTGCAGTGTTTCTCTTCCTATAAGCTCGTGTACCCCAGATCAAAATTACATGGCCGTGCTGCTTGAATAGAGCTGGTGTTCCACTGGACAAGGCGGTGCCTCCAGCACTAACTGAAGATGGCACCTTGGTAATTCAAGTTACCACCATAAATGCTCTTGGTCCCGACTTTGCAGCAATTTAGTCTGACAGCTCAGCAGTGGGATCACTGAAGGGAGAAAGTGAAAGTATTAAATCACAGCCTGTGCAAAGAATTTCAAATGGGACAAATTTATTTCCTTATGCTTTGGAGCAGGCATTTGACCTGGGAATACAAACATCTCCCTTTCCTTCCTTCCTGTAATATTTCTCGTTGATATTGGACTGAGTTTGTTGGCTGCAATGAGAATTAAGTCAATGAGCCAGGTCTTTGGGGAGCGGGTATCCTTGGGTCCTCTCTGCTGGAGATACAATCCTTCAGATTTCAAATATGAATGTCTTTCCAAGCCAACACATTATATACAAACTATTCCAGTGAACATGAGAAGAAGCAGTTTAGATACAAAGTTGACAGATTTAATTTTTTATGTTTTATTGCTTCTGAGAAATTTTGAAGCAGCTTTGAACAATCTGTGTCTGCCATGGATGGGCATGAGAGGCCATTGGCACTTGACTTGTTAATTTGTCTAGAGACTTTATGAAAGAAATTTGTGGTTTTGGACAAAGAAAATCTACTGACACTAGAGGGCAAAAATCTCATTTAATCTGAGTGGGAAAGAGCATCTCTGGACTTTCAAGAAAATTGAAGATGAGAGGTTTCTGAGAATTTAAGATGTCGTGAAAAACAGCATAATGAAAAATACATATGCATTTACGTTAAATGCCACTTAAAAAGAATGACTGTAGGTTGTGAACTTATTTTTTAATCACTGCAAAAATCAAGATGCTCCTGAATTTTTTTTCTGTCAGCTCACAGATCTCAAGACTGAATTCAATTTGATGTAATAGTAGATTTAAAAAAAAAAGTTTGGAATCGAGTCTTTTGGAACAAGGATAGATGCAATGGCTTGAAACTCTGCTGAAAAGAAGAAAATAATCCTTATAGCTTTTTTTTTTTGAGTTGATGATACTTATTCTACCTAGGTCAGTTTTCTTTTAACAAGATAATAACGTATAATCAGGGATAGGCTTTCATGGTATCTCATCCTTCTGTGAGTTTGGATGAGAGTGTAGATCCATGGAAAGCACCTCAGGGTCTCTTCAGCCTCTGTAGTACAAGCTGATGAGTTCAGTCCAGTAACTGAGCTTGATGGCATGTGTTTAATTAAAGCTTGTCTTTTAAAAAGGTATCTGATGTGGGATTCATCTCACATGGTACCTCTGATTTTTCTGACAATGATCTTGAGAAATGAATGTTGGATAAAAGCATCGCTATCTCTCCACGTCCCAGCCAGACCTGAAACTGAAAAAAGGCTCAGTGAAAGTTATAGTCTTTAGGCATAGGTAGAGTAGGCTTATACTTGTTTGCATGATAGGAAATCCAGGAAAAATATTCATTATAGGTCCAATACTGAAAGAGGCTCAACTGTTATCAGGCCAGTGAAGACTGTTGTCAGCTTTGGCTTTTTGCAGGAGAGCATCAGTGGAAGACAGCAGAAGGCAGCAGTCCATCACTAGCACTATAATCACTCTTTGTTGATCTCTAGGTTCACACCTCACTTATACTTTTACTCATACTCATACTGTTGTCCCAAGGATCATATTCTAGCTCTCTAGTTCACCTTCAGGGCCAGACAGAGAAGAGCAGTCTCCATTATCAAACTGAAAGAAGCAAGGGAAATCCTGATATACCATGGTGAAAAAAAATCACAATGAGGATGCTTAAGCACTAGAAGAGAGACCTAGAGGTGTTTTGAGGTCTCTGTCCTTGGATGCATTCAAAATGACCGGATAAAGCCCTAACATAACTTAAAAACTGGATAAAATTTATGTGCTGATCTTGCTTTGATCATGCTGTTGGACCAGAGGTCTTTTGAGGTCCCTTCCAACCTTAATTATTCTATAACTCATTAACCCTGTGTCCATAATAGGGTGACTGTCCGTCATTTCTAACTGTATCCTGGAGGATTGCACAACTAGCAAGGCCTATATATTCTGCAAAGCATGAATTCTTAGCTCAAGCAGGCCTCAGATTCTGGTATTACCTGGTGAATATCGATAGTCTGCTATGAATTAACATGTGAAGTGGAAAGCAATTAGCTGACCTAGAGAGAAACTATAACCAGAGAGGAATAGAACAGGTTACTTCGTTAGACAGCGCTGTAGATTATTCTCACAACAAGGTGCAAGGCAAGGATAAATATGTCTAATTTTTTGTGTGTTGAACCTTTACCCAGGCACCATCTGTCTCTCAAAATCTATTAAGCTCAGAGTGGCTTACTTTGATCTGATCATCTTGGGAGGTTATTCATTATAAGTGCCAGCTATGAATCACCACCTAAATGGTTAGTCATCCACCTGCCCGTCAATCTAAGCAGCCTTCACATTAATGATTCTGAACCCAAAGGACATGCATTAAGCATTCCTCCAAATCACTGAATAAATATGAATATGGGGGTGTGCTAGAGAGTTAAAGTTTATTTCCATCTCCCACAGTGATTACTTTCTGAGCAAAGGTGCCCAACAGTGTGAGCGTGAATACTCCCAGATGTCCCTGAGGGTGTCTGGTCAGTATAGAATCAACTGAAGGGGTCAACCCTTCCCTTTGGGACAACCAGGCAGCAGTTCATTGCAGGGCTGTGGTCTCCTCTCTCTAGCCATCTCCCTTTCCCAGGTCTGTTCCGGCAGAAAGTCACCTTCATTGCTGTAACTCCAGTAGGTTCCTTCAGACTGGGTCCTGCCAGAGAAAGAAAAATGAGAAGTCCAGGCATGGTGAAAGACAGCAACTAGTTTGACGGTCCTTCCCCACCCCACCTCTAGCTTCTTGCAAGTTATGTACGATAACAAAATTGAACTGTTGCGGTCATAGAAATCTCAGTCTGGAAGGTGCTGCAAAACCTTTATCCACCTGTTACCAGGTTGTACGAAGTTGCTGCCAAAGACTCCGGCAAAAAAAAATGAGTTGCAGACCAGTTAAGCAGGTTAATTTTTTTCAGGGAGAAAAAGAAACTTCATAATGTTGTATAAAATAGTGATGTGATGTAGGCTATTTGGTGAAAAAAAAATGTTCCACCTGAGCTTTGTTTTTATTTCCTTTGAGCCGTGCAGATTGTTTTGACTACATCCCTTCCCTGCCTTAGGAGGATTAAACACTGATAATGGCATCTTTGCAGAGATGTTTGGTTCTTTTTTTTTGCCTGATGGTAACGTGATCGTCTTTGACCTGAGAGGCTGGCTCCACTGGGAGCCTTGTAAATCCACACCAATAGGGTGAGAGGTGGCTATAGGACATACATATAGTTGCTCAGTACTTAATTTGCAAAAAGAGATAAAGACTCACTCCTACCTCCCTGAGAGTTAGCATTCCTCATCTGCAGATCCCAGGTCTGCCAGTCCAATGATCTCTGTGCTTTGGCTCTTCTGTTTCTTTGCTTCCATTTAGGACTGCACTTAATACTTCCAAGGATCTGGAGAGGCTTGATCCATAGGCTTCTTCACAGCATAGACTACTAAATCCAGCATTTACTGTCTCTTCTCCCTTGAGGGGCACCTTAACTCTTTGGAAAACTTCCAAGGTGTCATATAGGACATCACCTTAGGTTATTTTCTGTTGTGTAGTGAATGAGATTTATCCCCTAACATTAGACATCTAATAGATACACATATGCAGTTGAGCTGATCAACCTCAACTTCATTTTTAGGCAGTGATTCACCCAAATGAGGGTGATTTTCGACTGACCTGTTCTAGTTATCTCTTTTTGATCAATTCTGCAAATACCTCATGACCTTTCCTATGTCTCTGCTGGATACAGAGAAAGGCCAGGGCTTCAGAAACTTCATGGAAGTGGATTATGCTGCAGAATCAGACGCAGTGAGACCAGTGTCTTGAAATTTAACATCTGCATATACAGATACCTTTTGCTGATCTGAACATTGCTTGAAAGTCCTCATGCTCATCTGTACCTTACAGTAAGATTGAATAAGTCTTCATCAGCTTTTCCACAATTTCAACTAACATTTGTAACCAAAGATGCTTAAAGTCCAAAGTTATTCTCCAGCTATAATAACTTCTCCAAAGTTATTACCTCCAGCTGCAGCAGAAGAATCTGAATCATATCATGAAGGTGCTTGAGTGTAGGTGAAACTTGATGAATTCATTACTGAAATCTGTTTTCACAGAGTAAAAAATGGTCCGTTTCAAAGCCCATGGAGATGTATATAAATCTTTTCCATTTATTTCATTTGTCGTTAGATCAGGTTTTCTGGGAATAAAAAGTTGCATATGAGCAAAGCAAGAACTTTATTAAGGTTACGTAGTCACAGATTACTGAACATCATGATTATTCTATAGTCAGAGAGTACATGTTGTATCTGTCCCTCACATTACTTTTTCATGTGAGAGATGTTCTATTCTCCTTATCAAAGCCTTCCTTTTTACCTACATTACTACTGTTATATTTAGTGTTACATCAAGAAGCCCCAGGTGAATGGGCCCCTTTCTTCTGAGCACTGTATAAATGGATCAAGCTTCCTTTTTCTCTGCTAATAAAACATGAAATTTCTTACGAAACCTGATTTTTAATGTCCCTAAAGGCTCTTTCTTCAGCTCATTTCTACCTGATGGCTCCAAGAAGTCAGCCAGCAGCCAGTGTCTAGCATAAGTAATAACAGCACAAAGTTGATGCTTATTTTATCAAAAGCAAACCCTCTCTGCACATTTTCATCCTTCTCTCCATCTCTTTCATTCTTTTTGTTCTTCTGAGGAGGAGAGGGTTTTAGCAATTTTCTTTAATCAGATGTGGATTTTACTGATTTTCAGATGTGATCTGAAAATTTGAGAAGTCCTCAATGAGATGATCTGATCAGGAAAGAAAAACTGTCACCCACTGACTTCATCCCATCACCTGAATTCTTTCTCTTGACTGTTCTAAAGCAATCCTGCTGAGAGCAGTGCCCACACTCTGTAGGCATAAATATCTTGGTAAATGTGATTTGACAACATGCTCAGAAACAGATGTGATTATTCACAGTATGCAAAGAAATGAAAAGAGGTATTCTGAGAGAGTAACTGTTTCCAAGAAAAAGACAGACCAAGGGTCAACACAAATAACTAAGCTTTCAGCACGGATGAAATTTGTCATCTCAAGCAACTAAAGTTATGTAGAGGTGAAGCTGATAATTTGTATTCCTGAGGCTGCTTGTTAAGCTTTAAGTGTGCACATCTTTGGGCTATTACAGGAGAGTGCTGGTCATAGATTTACTAATTTTGACTCTAGCACATGGTGCCGACTCTACAAATGCTTAATGGATAGATGTAGTTGCTATTATGGAGATTAATAACCAAGTTTGGGGTTGCTATTTTGCTTTATCTTTTTTTATTATTATTTTGCTGTGTAATAGCTTTTATGTGTGTCTTTTTTTTTAACATGTTATTATAGCAATCACATCTGGCTAGCTTTTGTTTCAGAGTTCAGTTGTAAGAGATTACTTTGAGCTTTAAGTTTTCTGTTTGTGGTCTGGTCACATCCTAACTGCAGTGAATTATTATCATTAAGAAATGCCCTGGAAGTGCAGAGTCTTTTTCCACGTGCCCAGTCCATTAGGAATGGCTCCAGCTTTAGAAGACGGCATTTTTGTTACTACATTTTATCCTTTCTCAAAGCTTTTAGGCAAACCATATCAGAAAACTGCTTGTTTAGACTCATGTCTTTATCTCCAGGTGACTCTTTTAAACTTGGTTGGTTTGCAGCACAAATGATAAATCTGGCTTCACTGGCTGAATAAGTACCTGCTCACACAAATTGCTCAGAAACACAAAAAGGCCCAGCAGGTTATTCCCCTTTCTGATGACCCAGAGAAATGCTGCTGCAGGAGTCCCCGAGATACATCGACTCACAGGACTGCGGCTCTGCTATTAACGTCTTTAGCAGGACTGTGCTGTGCACAGAGATTTACTCTCTGCTTGTGCGCCAAAGATGAAAAAATTCACCTCTTTGAAGGACTTAAGTGGCTCACAGGCTCCCTTTACAAGGATGAATTTCACTCTAGCAAAAAAGGGAAAAACTTTTTCTAACAATCTAGAGGGGAAAGATCATTCAAGAGGCAACAACTCTCTGCAGATCAAGTCCCATGTTCTTCATGGGACAATTTCTCATGCCAATGGTTACCCATCTGACACTTTACATGTTACTTACACCATTTGCCTTAGGTGCCCAACATTGTAACTAAGCTGGTTTTGTACTCGAAGGAGCAAGGTGGTGCAAGGATTTATTAATTCCACATAATCTAAGTCACCTCCTTATGGGGATCATCTCTCTTTCTCCCTTGTCCATATTGATAGCATAAATAATTGGCCGAGACTAGGCATCAGGCTTTCAGATGAGATACATCCCCGCCTTGCACATACTCCAGCACATGTATTTGCAGTTGGGTGTGTGTGTATATGCACCCTTAAATCCAGAATCAGAAACAAGTATCTCTTGGCTACTCCAGGTAGAACCACAATAGATTTGCAAAGATTGGGCATCCAGAAATGTGCAACACTATGATGCATCTTCTTTCCATTGTTTCTCACGTTTTAACAGAAGGGTTCCATGAGCCAGAGAAGTCAGTTTGATGATACAGAGAACATCAACACTCTAGGTTGGCTTCTACTGACTGAGCCAGCCCATCCTGACTCTGGCTATCTCATGTAACTATCTCAACTCATTTTGTAAACTGACCAAACCCCATCTTGAAACTACTGGAAACATGTTATACCTTACTACTTTGTAATGAGATGCCCTTCTAGAAATCCCCTGCACTACTGTTTAACCACATTATTCTTGTTCTCATTGCAAATTCATTCATGATGATCATGCTCCTCCTGGCAGTGCTGTCTTCTAACTTCAGTCCTTCTTTCACTTAGATGTTCACTCTTCCCCTTCTTTATGCAAGCAGTCCCATCCCCTCACAGCCTTTATTTTTCTAGAGTCTGCCCCACATACTGAGTGCAAACTCTATTTTATATTGAAACAAATCACTGTTCAAAATCAAAAGAAAGAAGCCCAGTGTGGCACTCTTCTCACTCTGCTACAGACATCTGCACACAGATGACACACAGTTGAGAAAACAACTAAAGGAAGAGATCTTCAGGTCTATTTGGCTCAATCTGTACCTTCTAGAAGGTCTCTGATAGAAAAACCAGATTTTTCAGTTTCAGGATTCCCCTGAAAAGGGACCAAAGAAGGAACTGCAAAACTATTTTCCAAGTTAATACTCACAAACCTGAAATGGAGTGTATTAATGGACAAAGCTGGTGATGAGAAGGGATTCTTAAGTGCCAGATCACAGCACTGCAGAGTTTCTAAGTAGTAATGCTACAAGCTATGGGTCTGTCTAAGTCCCTGAAGGCCCACCAAGAAATCAGGGGATTGAAATCCTCAGAGGAGGGGTGTAGATGTCTCCTTCCCATTCCCTTCATGTGAACTGTTGGATGTTTTAACTATCAGGCCGTCATTTCTGTTCATCTAGGAGACCTAATACTGACAGCGTGTGGTTTTGGTGGGAAATATGTCTGCTATTAGAGCTCATCAGCTTATCTGAGCACCTGTTAGACAGCGTGTTGGAGCTGGTCTGAGGTGGGGATGGGAAGGATGTGTTTCTCATGTTTTCAGTAGGCTTCCCATTGCACCTGAAGACAGGCCCCAAGTTTTAAAAGAAATGAAGAAAAGCAGTGGCTGTGCACTTTTGGACAGTTTGTTGAAACACCATCTTCCCTGCAATCCCAGAATGCCCTCGATCTACCTCAGGTGCGGATAGCTGAGAAGTTATGCCAGCATGGGTTTCATACAGGCTGTACAAGCTCATCCCAGGCCTTGTACAGTTGCCATGGTAGCTGATCCATGTTGAGGTCTACCCTACAACATCACTACTATTAATACTCTGCCAGTGGTAAAATGGGGATAAGAGCACTCCTTTGCTTTTGAGGGACACAGTGAAGATACGTACATTAAAGATTGAAAAACATTGAAGGTGAGATACCAATATTGTCTAAATTTAGCTAATTTCACAATCCAGACATCTAAAGCAGAACTAGTTGTCTAGGCTCATTAGGCTAATGAAAGGAAATAGGTATTTTTCATCTGAGCAAAGTATCTGGCCTACTTTGGACATCTGCCTTAGGAGGAGATGAGTTATACCCTTTGACCATGCTGACTGGTTCTCTTCTTGGTGAGGAAGAGAACTATGGGTCAGTAGCTGAGGTGTAATGTTTACATTACATTATTAATAACCCCACCTTCGAAACAAATGTGGCTTTGGCAAAGGAGGCCCAGGCCTGATATATATAGATTCTATGTAAAAATGCTCTTTTTACAAAATTGAGAGATTATCAGCAGAACATCATCATCCTTTCCAAGTGGCATGAGTACAATTACCCAGTGATTGTCCAAGAAACAGGGCCCAGATTCATTTCACCTGATTTTGTAGGCTTGCCTAGCTGCTTAGGTTAGAGGTCTGAATGATAGTGTTGGGTTGACAGATTAGATGTTCTTAGAGGTCTTTTCCAACCTTAATGGTTCTGTAATTCTGTGATTCTATGATTTTGTGACTCTCTGAATTGCTCTTGTTTCTACAGTAAGCAGAGAACAACAACAAGAATATCCAGAAATTGGTCTAAATGTTTTGTTCCAGATCACTTCTGCCTTCTCTGCCAGTGATCTGGCAGGAATTGGTTACAGTCTGTGTTAGGAGTATCTTAAGCTTTCCCTTCTATTTTGTTTGAGGCCAGGGTTCCTATCACCTGTTTTTCCTTCGCTTGTATACTTGTATACTTGAGCTGGAGCTCCTGGGCTCTTTGACCCATACACACACACAAAAAAATATATACAGGCACTAGAAGTTCAGGATTCATCTGGCCTATTTGTAAGCATCCGCTTAAGGATGACCTTCTCTTGAGTAGGTCTCCACTGCTTATACAAAGAGCTCAGGTGTTAGTTCACATGTGTCTGTGTTGCAAACACCAGTATTTGGTTAGATGATCTGTAATTCGCCTGTAATTCCCGCCAAGGGAAGCAGGGGCAACCACAGCCCCTGTGATAGGTCTCTCTAAGACCTCTATCAGGCACATCCATCTTGAAGACTTGATTCAATTGCATAAGCTTAGGCATTTATGGCTGTTTGAAATGCTCTGGTGTATTTAAGATACCGGATATAAGGCATGACATGGGTGAAAAAACATGCTTTTTTTCCAAAATACAGTACCCAGAAGAATATCAAGCAAACTAAATGCCCACGTTCAGGCAGTTGAATCAAGCCCTGCACTTTTCAGTGGCTTAACATGTATGACCATTTGTCTCAGAGCTGCCTAATGTCCCTTTTCAGAGAACACCTGAGTATTCTAAGTGTTCATGTCCTTTCCTTTTTGTTTTTTTTCACCAGGTCCGTTCTGCTGCCAGGAAACGATGGCACCGCTGGCAAGACCATCACTCCCTCCGAGTGCGTGTGGCACGTGCCATGTCTATCCCCACGTCTCCGACACGAATCAGCTTCCACAGCATCAAACAGACTGCAGCCGTGTGATACGCCCTGCACATACACACACAACCTGGTGGCCTTCAGGGTTCTTCTTTCTTCACTCGCCCCAAGCCCCTTTCTTCAAACTTTCTTACTTTATTCTGCACTGCTGTCTTTTGCGATGAGGTGCCCATCATCTTCTTGTGGACTCTCATCTCCCATATTCATGATGCTGCTTTAAGGCAACCAGGCAAAAGCCTCTTGGTGTAGGTGGTGGCAAAATAGATTCACAGAAGAGATTCAGCAGCGACTGCACTTTGTGGAAGTTCACGATACAAAGTCTAAAAGAGCACACTGGCAGGAACAATCAATTTTTTTTCTCCCTTTTTTTTTTTTGGTGGTTTTTCCCTTCCATATTGTGGTGAACAAAGACTGTTTCTAACATACTGCCCATCTTGTCCTGTGCATTGATTCCCAACAATTTCGACAGTTCGGTGTATATATAGCCCGTCTCTTTCTTGTTTATTTGTAAAAATTTCTTATCTGCAGAACTGTCATTTGAGAACATGTGGCAGCAAGAAAAAGAGCATCTGGAGGGTGGTGCAAAAAATCAGGATTTATCTACCTTCCCCATTTCTCCCTTTGAGAGACTGGGAGTTGTCCAGGGCATCACTGGACTGTTAACAGAGGCACTTTGCCTTGCAAGAATCATGCCCTGTTCGTACACAACATTTTGAAAAGAACAGCAATATGTCTAAATAGCTCTATAAAATATCTTTACTCCTCTTAGCCCCACGCTTTTGACACAATGTAAGTAGCCTTTGGAAAGCCGTTGGGTGTTTTTCAGCCAGGAGGATTGGGGTGGGGAAGAATAACGGGTTTGAAAATATAAAAGGGAAGCACTGTAAAAATAATGAGGAGAGGTTGTTTGCATTTTGAGGATAGTGCTACATGCTGCACAAAGATTATTGAGCATTTTGAACTAGAGCAGATGTATCTACTAGGCTTTTTATGTGATGTTCAGAAATACTGTATATTTTCAATAATAAACACTTCTCTGGGTTGGTTTCAATAAAATCAGACATCATTTTCTTTACTCTGGAAAGGAAGAGGACACCCATCTTGAGAGTGTTATTGTATCTAAGATCAGGGAAGGACTACCTGTTTGATAATAAGCCAACAAAAAGAACAACCTCATGATAAAATCTGATTAAGAGAGTATTTAAATGGAAGATGAATTATCTTCCCTTCTCAGCTCATGGTGTTGCACTGGATCCCTGTCCCTTTCCCCTCCTTTTCTATAGAGAAGAATTACTTTCTTTTTTTTTTAATAGAATGGCCTAGGCTGGAACGGACCTTCGAGATCATGTAATCCAACCTCCCTGTCATGGGCAGGGATGCCTCTCAACTTTTTCCCTCCATTGGGCTTTTTGGCAGCAGAAAGAAAAAAAATGAGTAATATATTCTCCACCACCTGTATCTCACCAGTGCTGGAGTAATTTTCTCTTTCCACTTTAGCATGCTTATTCTGAATTTTCTTCACATGTTTTAGAGGACTTGCCAGCACCAGCTGGATTTAAATCTCCAGATTTAAATTGATCTCTCTCTAGTTCTTAAACTACACAAGGCTGGAGAATGTCTTGGTGCATGTCCTGGTTTTGGAGGCCTCCTGTCCTAACAGCTCAATCACATTCAACTTGGCTGATAGGGAATGCACATTTAGATTAACAAATTAAATATCTTTCTTTTTTAACTTTTCTCTCATTTGGATTCGTGTGCCTCAGTGAGATAACTGAGGGAGGAGGGAGAAGGGAGATTGGAGATTCTGTCTAGTTAGTTAGCCCTGTCATCTCTACTAAAGAGGATTACTGGTGAAGAGTCTTCACATAGCCTTCCACATGGCATGCCAGCCAGCGCGAGAGATCCCAGTGCAGAAGAGACCCAAATATGACTGGAAACATGCCTGCCTCTGCCACTCGCTGCTGTCAGTGCCCTGAGTTCTGCAAAATGAGGAGAACCATCTACATAGTTGCTGGGAAACAAAAGTTTCCGATGAGAGGAGAGTCTGTTCAGTGTTTTTATTCATTAGAGGCATCACAATAGCAATGCACAGCCTCCCGAGCTGTCGCGTGTGAAGGGACAGGTATATCTACGGGTCACAAAGATGTGGATTAAGTACCTCTGTGTTTGCTCTGTCTCTAGGCCAGACTGGGATGAAAAAGGGATTTGCAATGCAGCAGATATTGCCAGAAATTGCAGGTTATTGTTGCTACCAGGAGTATGTTTTCACAAAAATTAAAATCTTTTTTCCAATTAATATTTGTTGGAAGCCAAGGTTTTCAGACCTTCTAGCACTGGATCCTCTTTCAAGCCAGCGTGATGGACATGCAGCATTAATGGAATACTGCTCATGTTAATTTTGAAGTGACTGCCATGCTATTTGTTTTGCCATGCAAGCTTTCTGAAGCGTGTCATGCCTGAGGTCCTGACAGCCCCAGCTCATTTTCTCTAGAGCACTGTGAGGAAAATCAGGCTTGAATTTCTACTGTCAGCCTTGTAAAAGCAAGATTTCAGACCGTCCCCAGAAGAGCACTAAAAAAGTTATTTTGAAGATGGCTTGTTTTTTTGGTCTTCTCAGAGAATGTAAAGCAGGGAAGAAAGATGGAGGTAGATAAGTGTGTTAACTCTGAACACAGCATATGTAGGGGCTACAAGGGACAGGATTTGAGAAAAAAAGGCAGGGTCTTGGTTATTTCAGGCAAAGTCCTCAGGGATGACTGTTTTGTGGCAGCTGCTGGAAGGAGTGTCATTTAGACCAGTTGGGGGCTTCCTGTCTGAGATTGGATACATGAGGCTCAATCTAAAGCTCTAGCTTTTCTGCACATGGTTGTCATGTAGACAACCTAAGACCAATATGTAGGTTGCCTTCTAGTGGGCACGAAACTCTCGTGGTCAGCAACAAGAAGTGGAATACCTGTGTCCTGGAGCTCATGTTCTAGTTTCTCTGGAGCCACAAGCTGAGGCACATGATCTGTGCAAGGTGGTCACCATCAGTCTGTTTTCTAGGCATATATTTCAAGTTTCTGGAAGGGCTCTACTGTTTTCAGTAGATTTGGTGTCATTTGCCCTCTCAGTATTCCTTTCCGATTCCTAATAAGGAGGCAATTCATATCTTTCCCTTTATCTTCTCCACATGAAGGACCAGGCAGACCACAGGGCAATCAAGATCTCCTGATGAAAGCTTCCAGAGAAGCAGAGAGTGGATAGCAGTCTCCAAGGAATACTTTGAAGGCTGTTTCTCTTTCCCTCCCCCGATCTGTCTGATCAAGATCATCTTATTGTTTCCCTGAGTTCACCTGCTGCTTGCCTGTATCCTTTGTTTAGTTTTGTTAGGTGTGGTAAGTTCCTACTCAATACCATAACTATGAGCAAGACTTTGGAATAAATTCCCCAGAGATGTTGTGGCTGCCCCCTCCCTGGAGGTGTTCAAGGCCAAGTTGGACAGAGCCTTGAGTAGCCTGATCTAGTTGAGAGGCGTCCCTGCCCATGACAGGGAGGTTGGATTAGATGATCTCTAAGTCCCTTCCAGCCTAGGCCAGTCTATGATTCTATGATTCTATGAGTCAGGACAGTCCATGTTAGCTGTGAAACCAACCTGCCCTTCACATTTCAGGGTCAAAGAGCTAGGATTCATTCTGAGTTTTCCTCACTGCTGTGGACACACACCCAGCTCTGAAGTACAAATGCAGCAACACAGCAACACTTTCACTGGACTGGTTTCTTTCCCCCTATAGCGGAGTATTTTCTTTTTCTTAATAGACATGAAAAACAACTTTGTGGGCACAGCTGCATCTACCCTTAAGAGTGCTTATTCAGAGTGATTCACTATTCTCCTTGTGCTGTGAAGCCTGCCCTTTGTGAGGTATTGTAGGGGAGGGATCATCTTAGTCATGTGTATCTCCATGACACCTAGCACCAGGTGACTATCACTGGAATGGGAGATTTGTGCCTTAAATGGAGCAAAAGATCTAGGCACAGGATACTGTTCTTCCAAAGACCATTGGACTTACTTGACTTTATATAGCTTCTCACAAGTCTCAGCTGGAGCTAGTTCCTTCTCTGATCACTGAAGAATTGCTCAATACAGTCAATGGATTCCAAGGTATGAATCGGCTGATCCTTAAAGTAGATGTCGACGGTAGGACAGGAGAGTAGCACCCAACACCTGTTTTGTTTTTTGACCATAAAGGCCATCGGAATTACTGGCTTTTGTAGAGACAAACACAGTGCAAAATTTAGTAGCCTGAATCCCACACCAGTGATGTGGACTGGGCTATTGTAGCTAGTAAGAAATAAAAGAGTGGTAACAAGTCTTCAGGCTCTTCACGAGAACTAAGGAGTCCCAGTACCGGAACTGGAATTGAAGGATTACCAGATTTATCTAGCCCTGATATACATGCTATTAGCCATGTGTCTTTCTAGTGGGGTGTCCAGATCAAACCCAGACATCTGACAGATCTGAGTAGAAAAGAAATTTGGCAGTTGAAGAAGTGAACTAATGTCTCTGGCAATAGACATTCAACTGCAGGGGTTACTTTTACGAGGTCTTTTGGAGCTTAGAGTCTTTGACCTCACAATAAACCACTGGAATATGTCAGTGCCAGGGCACTGACCTTTTATCAGTATTTTCAGGGCTGTTTCTGGGATATCGTTTTGACTCACAATAAATATTCACTAAATCTTTAAGACCAACAGATAGATGAATACACATAAATTTGATGTCTGCCTCAGTAAGTCAGGTGACTGATCTCCTATTACACTTGGTGCATGCGTAAGCAAATTGTGCAGCAAAGTCTGCAGAACTTCTTAGCTGGCCTTCAGGAGGCATCAGCTTCTGGAGGAGCTCTTGGCCTTGCTGGATGGAACGCACCTCTTGGCCTTGCTGAGAACTTCACTCAGTTGCCTAAATATAAGCTTCTAGCATCATTTCAGATGCCCCAAGAATCCCAGCTGCCTTCTAGTTGTCAGTCCAGAAAAGCAGCTGTATGGCCTGTGCACTTGTCCCACCTTCTCTAATCTCTTTCGGATGGAATTGACACTTATGAATGTCTTGTACACTTGTGTACTTACTTAACTACTCTACTCTTCCCCTAGGGAGAAATCAGATTGGACAGGGTCATGTTGGCTAGTCTAGGATCCTTCAGATAAGCCTCTATTAGCTGCAGGCAGAGTGTAGGGCTTAGTTAACCAAGGAAGCTAAGAAGGACTATGGTGTTTTTTTCTTCCAGGACTGTGTTCAGTAAAAGTTCACTGAAGCCATTAAGATTTGCAGTGCCTAAAGAAATGAGGCTATGAAGGGCTCTCTCCTTTCTCTGCTGTTAGGCATGGTTCAAGGATAAAAATAAGATACTTTTTATTTCATTAGTGCAAACAGCTTGAAGAAGATAAAAATAAGCTTTTCGACTCTGCAAGTTCTCACCCATAGGAGTTTGGAAGAAGTTCACTTGACTGATAACAATGGTGATATTCTTGTCTCTGCTGTATTGGATAGTCCCACTGATGGAGACCTGACTTCTGTCATCAATGAAATTTGGCACATCCAAGCTGGAATGACAAAATAAGTCACCATTCCTCGAAACAGCAGCCAAAGTAGCTGCTGATGCCATTCCAAAGCATGGTGTAGGATCAAGTCATGGAGCTGCTTAGAACTGAATTCATTAGAATTAAATTGTTTGGAAATCATCCCAGGAAAAAAAAATACCTGGAAGCAAAACAGATGAGCAAGAGCTTCCATTTTCCCTGCATAGCTTTTGATAAAAATTGCTAGCTGAGCTGGAGGTGATCCACACACTCTCATCTCAAGAAGACAAGCATTTCCAAATTTTCACTGGCACATGCAAGTAAGCCTATGGCTGCCTGGGAACCTAAAGCACCCTTCAGAGATCATGTCAGCTCAGAGACCAAAACCCTGACTGGTGAAGAGGGCAGGAACACGAGCATACAGGGAAGCACTGGCCTACGTGCACTTCTGGGCCAAGGTTCCTGAGCTTCTACGCAGAGGGGGGCCCACCTCTGATGACCTATTTGCCAGCCAAACCCAGATTCTTATCTCATTTTCAGCTACACCTTCACAGACTGGAGTCACGTCTCTGAGACAGTTGCCTCCTCCCTGCCTTTCACACCACCGGCCATGTCTCCCAGTGGTGGTTGGTTTCCAATGGCACTGTCCATTTCCTAGGTCCAGGGAAGCTGTGAGTAATTTTCATGATGTCTTTTAATAGTGACTTAATGATTTGATGATTATTCAGGATACCTGTGAGCAGAGCTACTGAGATGATTCACAGATGTCTTTAAGAGCAAAGGGGAGTCCCTTGGACACACGTGCCCTTTCTGGAAGAGGAAGACCAACTGGATGAGGAGTAACTGTGGTAAAGCACCTGAAGACCTTGTTGAATGGTGAAACGAACCCAAGCAAGCCATATGGCGTGGCAGCAAAGTTGGCTAACAGCAGTCTGGGCTGTTTTGAGGCAAGTGACTACTTCCCTCTACTTTGCACTCAGACTGCATCTAGATGCTGGACCCTGTTTGGGGCCCCCCAGTACAGTAAGACCTTGATAACCTAGAGCAAGGTCAGCTGCAGGCCACCAAGAGGCTCAGTTCTGGAGCACTTGCCATGTGTAGAGAGGCTAGAGGAGCTGCTACAGCATGGGCAAGAGAAGACTTTGGGTGGACCTGATAACAAGCTCTCAGTACTTGCAGGTCAGTACCCAGACCTTTTGCAGTGGTGTGTGGGAGAAGAGCAAGAGACAAGATACATAGCTGAAGCAAAACAGGATCAGATCAGATATAAGGAGAAAGCTTTTCCTCAGGAGGACCGTCAAGCAATGGGACAGGCTTCCCAGCGAGGGTATGCAATCTCCATCCCCAGAGATTTTTCAAGCCCCAGCTGGATAAAGCCCTGAGTAACCTGGTCTGTGATCATAGGTGAGCCTGCTGCAAGTAGTGGGTTTGGACCAGAGACCTCCTGAGATTCCTCACAAGCTCAGTTATCCTATTATCCTAGCAATAATATTGTCAGTCATAACACTAACACAAGCGAAGAATGAACAGGAGCAAGTTTTGGCTGCTTTATTTTTTTCAAGGGTCTTGGAAATAAGTTCATGCCCCTTGTCTTCCAAAGAAGCTTCTTCCTTTGCTTTCTTCTGGCAGGGATGCAAAGATGAACAAAGGCGCATTTCTTTAGGGGAAACTATCTCCATTACATTGTGTTGCCTTTTAAAACCCGGTGTCCCTTTCAACAAAATACTCATTCAGAGCACAGGTCTGGGATCATTCAGGCATAGCTTTTGGATCAGCAAGAAAAGTCTCAGCTGTGCCAGGAAAATGGTTGTGGGTTTGATGGACAGACAACCTCTGTAATTGTGAGTGTGTGTGTGTGTGTGTGTGTGTGTGTTTATATACCCATGAATGCACATGTGTGTACATGTGCGATAGAGTGTTTACATGTGAGAGTGTGTCCGTGTGTGTGAAGGAAACCAGTCAAGTTACTTTTTATTTAGAACATATTATGTAAGAAGAAAACAAAGCTTCTTGTGTTCAGTGAATCATTATGGAAATGAACATCCATGAACACTTAAGTAGTTGAAACACCACACATAAAAGCTTTTCCAGGAAAATGTTTGCAGTGCTGAGCATTGCAGATAATGCATGTGCCAACTGGCATCTGAGAGCAAGTGTAAGCTTACTTTGGATCTGAACTAATTGCTTCCTTCTGACACTATTTAAATCTTTTCACCCTCCTCCTTTGCAATAAGTCCTCAGTCCCAGCTTGCGGTAGAGACAACACATTGTCTCATTCTTGCTGTTCCCTGTGGGAGTCAGTGATGCTGCACTGCAGCTCCTTGGATGTAGGGACTGGATTTGAGTGCCATCACATGGTGCGTACAGGACAACCAGGGGATCAGGCCCAGCCAGCATGTGTTCATGAAAGGCAGGTCCTGCTTGACCAACCTGATCTCCTTTTATAACCCGGTGACCTGCCTAGTGCATAAGGGAAGAACTGTGGATGTTGTCTACCCGGACTTCAGTAACGCCTTTGACACCATCTCCCACAGCATTCTGCTAGAGACGCTGGCAGCTCAGGGCTTAGACAGGTGTACTCTTTGCTGGGTAAAAAACTGACTGGATGGCCAAGCCCAGGGAGTGGTGGTGAATGGAGTTAAATCCAGCTGGCAGCTGGTCGGAAGCGGTGTTCCCCAGGGCTCGCTATTGGGGCCAGCCCTGTTTAGCATCTTTATTGATGAGCTGGATGAGAGGATTTAGTGCACCCTCAGTAAGTTTGCAGATGACACCAAGCTGGGCAGAGGTGTTGATCTGCTTGAAGGTAGGAAGGCTCTTCAGAGGAACCTGGGCCTGCTAGATTGATGGGCAAAGGACAATTGTATGAGTTCAACAAAGCCAAATGCTGGGTCGTGTACTTGAGTCACAAAACCCCCAGGCCACACGTGGGGAAGAGTGGCTGGAAAGCTGTCTGGCTGAAAAGGATCTGGGGGTGTTGATGGACAGCCAGCTGAAGATGAGCCAGCAGTGTGCCCAGGTGGCCAAGAAGGCCAATGGCATCCTGGCCTGGATCAGGAATGGTGTGGCCAGCAGGAGCAGGAAAGTGATTGTCCCCCTGTACTCAGCACTGGTGAGACCCCACCTCAAATCCTGTGTCCAGTTTTGGGCTCCTCACTACAAGAAAGACATTGAGGTGCTGGAGAGTGTCTGAAAAAAGGACAATGAAGCTGGTGAAGGGTCCGGAGAACACATCTCTTGAGGAGCAGCTGAGGGAACTGGGATTGTGTAACCTGGAGAAAAGGAGGCTGAGGGAAGACGTCATCACTCTCTACAACTACCTGAAAGGAGGCTGTAGCTAGGGGAGGGTCAATCCTTTCTCCTAAGTAACAAGTGATAGGATGATAGAGGAAACAGTCTCAAGTTGCACCAGGGGAGGTTTAGATAGGATATTAGAAAACATTTATTCATTGAAAGGGTATAAAGCACTGGTACAGGGTGCCCAGGGAAGTGGTGGAGTCATCAACCCTGGATGCATTTAAAAGATGTGTAGGTGTGACTGTTAGGGATATAGTTTAGTAGTGGCCTTAATGATCTTAAAGATCTTTTCCAATCTAAATGAATCTATGATTCTATGATACTGAGGAATCTCTACGGAGACTTGTATCAGATGGCAAATCGTCTCATAACCTCTTCTGACACCTTTTTGTTACAAGAGCTCCAGCCCTTAGGAGATACCAGTAAAAATCCCCTGTATCTGACACATTAAGTATCAGTATCAATCACTTCAGTGGAACACACATAGACAGTGATGGCTGACAGACCACAGTAGAACAGTTTTCAAGACTAAAATAGCACAAGGAAAGAACACAATGACGATGTGCCATTCTTAAGTCACCTAACAAACTTGGCAGCAGTCTGTTTGAGGATGAGGAAAAGAGAGAGAAACAAGACGTAGTTCAGTATGGCTTAAGGACCAGAGGGAGAAAAAGGGAACCTGACTCACCAGTCAGATGAAGGTAAGATTTCAGGTGAGGGTCACAAGGATGAACACTGCAAGCAGGCAATGTCCGCTGGAGAACTCTTCCCAGTGTGGGGGAAAAAGCTCAAGAGGGTCCAAGAAGAGACTATGCCAAGGCTTGTCCTCAGAATAAGGTCATTTCTTGTTAACTCTCTTCAATGCAGCATCCTGAGATGAGCGAGTATGAGAAGGAAACATGGAATCACAGAATGGTTTGTGTTGGAAGGGACATTGAATGTCATCTAATTCCAACTGCCCTGCCCACTAGACCAGGTTGCTCAAAGCCCCGTCCAACCTGGCCTTGAACACTTTCAGCATCTACAGCTTCTCTGGGCAACCTGTTCTAGTATCTCACCACCCTCACAGAAAAGAATTTCTTCCTAATATCTGATCTAAATCTACCCTCTCTCAATCTGAAACCATTACTCCTCATCCTATCACTCTACTTCCTTCCCCTTCTTTCCTGTAGCCCCCTTTAAGTACTGGCAGGCTGCTGTAGGGTCTCCCGGGAGCCTTCTCTTCTCCAGGCTGAGCAAACCCAACTCGCTCAGCCTGTCCTCATATGAGAGATTCTCCAGACCCTTAATCATCTTTGTGGCCTCCTCTGGATTCGCTCCAACAGGTCCATGTCCTTCATGTGTTGGGGGCCCCAAAGCTGGATGCGGTACTCCAGGTGAGATCTTACAAGAGCAGAGCAGAGGGAGAGAATCACCTCACTTGACCTATGGAATACGAAGATTTTGAACATCCTTTTAAAGCCTCACACATATCTCCAGAAGATCGCATTTCCTGAGAAAAGGAGGAGCTGGAAGCAAGTCCTTCTTGATCCCTTTTCCACTATGATCACGTTAGCACTGACTAACAGAGTGATGCCTTGTGAGATCTTTCTAGGAGTCATTCATTTAATAGATAAGAGACCCTTGCTGCAGGCTGTTTTGGGGATGGATCACCAGTTGGTTTGGGCTGAGGCAAATGACTTTCAGAAAGACTTCCTTACAGAGTGTTAAGACAGCTTTGCTGTATTGAACATTGAGCATTTGGCTGCAGCATGCACAAAAGCGAATGTGTTTGTGGCACATTGAAGGAAAGAGGAGTTTGGATGGCATTAGCTCTGAGCTGGCTGGAGGGCAGGAATAGCACAGCCCTGAACTCAATCTTTCTAGTACATAGCTACAACTTCCAGCAGCGTTCGTCACTTTGGCTCTATCTCACACCGTTGGTAACATGCTCTGCAACGCGAGAAGGTGATGTGCGCAAGCGAATTGGTTTTGGAACAAAAATGTGTTTTGATGCTGGGGCTGAGTCACTCAGGACAGCGTGGAGCAGGAGGCTGGGCAGAGAGGAATTGTGAAGGGATGTAGCCAGCTTCTGACTGCCCTGGTGTTTGGTCAGCCTCACTGTTCCTGCAGTGTTGGTACCTGCTTCTGCAGACAGCCACCACAAGGCTTTCCTTTCAGTCCATGGAGAGAAACAAATGACTTTGGGGATTACAGTCCTCTGAGTTCGCCACTCAGAAAATAGTATTTCCTTATGTGGAAAGGATATTATAGATTCATGAGTGTGAAGGCTTCACATAAATCCTTCAAATTTTCATAGACTACTTCTCTTTATTCCTTTTCTCATTTAATCCTGTAGAGCTGTAAGATAAGAAGCACCTTGGGAGAAACTTTTAGAAAAGAAATAGAGCATATCTAGAAATTGTGGACTGATGACAAAATATATAATTAAAACAAAATTGTGCATTATCTGGATAGTCCTGTTGGATTCTACGTTGGTTTCTTAAGTTTCTCCACTTGCTAATTAATGTAGTAGAGAGAAAAATATTTCTGATTAGTGTAATTACCATAGAGCAGTGCTATAGTGACCTTAAGCTATGAGAAGCCAAAGCTTTAAAAAAGAACTCATAAAAATTTAATGAGTTTCTCAGATGCTAACAAGCAAGCCAGCTTCCATGAAGGCTCTTTGTGCTCAGCAGTCTCCAAAAGCTGTGAAATGAACCCTCTGACCCTTTTGACACATCTTTCCTCTGGCCTCCCAGGCTGCGAGTGGCTGTGTCAAGGGCTGAACCAGATAATTGCACTCTGGATATCGGCATATATCAAGTGAGTGATTCAGTCTTCTGAGGTGGAAAAATGACGAATCATAAGGCTGCTGGCAAGGTCAAAAGAAACAGCACCAGCACCCTGCGGGGATGTTTTCCTCGGGGTCCAGCAGTATTGTGTTGATTATTGGCACAGCGGCTAATGAGCTGCCCCATCCAGGCTGAGCAGGGAATAGTGGTTAACCTGGGTCATCCCGATCCTGGCCAGCCACATCCAGCCTGAAAGCACATTGAGACAGCAGAAATTCTGAATGTCCTTCAGCTAGCTGGCCTGTGATTTGGTAGTTGACTCATTTTGACCTTGGGGATACTCATTGATTGATGACTTACAGCTCAGAAGTTTAGCCAGAGGCTGACTGATCAGCTGCTGTGCCAAACGGTGGGTCCTAACACATTAACTGATCGCCTCCGATGTCTGAAACAGAGGTTTCTTCTTCCTAGGACAACATCTGAGCCGACTGAGGAGCAGTATTGAACCAAAGTAATACAGGACACAAGGTCGGCCCAGCTGCTTGTCTGTGAGAAAAATACGGTGATTGCCATAGTTTTATGCCTCCCAAGGATCCCTGTATGTCTCCTTGTCCAGCAGCCAGGATTGGATCAATCTGTAAATCATAGAATCATAGAATAGTTTGGGTTTGAAGAGGCCTTTAAAAGTCATCTGGTCCAACCCTCCTGCAATGAGCAGTGACACCTTCTACTAGATCAGGCTGCTCAGAGCCGTGAGCGATACCTGTGTGCAGGTATTTCAGGTGTCAACAAGTCTAAAGTAACTTTTCTTTAATAAAAGCTTTGCATGACATTTTGGGAAAAAAGAAACACAAACACAAAGCTTGTCATCCTACGCTGTTTTGCCTTTTGTTTATATGCATGCATGTATATGACCATGTGAAGTTTTTTTGATTCTCCAGTGTACTTAAGAAGATGTCTTATGGCTAAAGAGTGACTGACAAACTGAGAAACCCTCAACAACCAAATCAAGTGCAGAACTGGGAGTAGGACTCTTTCCCACCTTTCCTGTAGACTTATGTCACTTCAGGGAAGTTTCTTTCTATACATGCTTGTATTAGTTTTTCCCTCCATTTGTCTAGTTTGAGCATTTAGACTGGAAGCCTGTTGGGGTACAGACTCTCAGCAGCCGTCTATAGAGCATCTAGCAACTAACACAGTGTGGGCTCTTTTTCCAATGTGCAATACTGAATTCCCATTGATTCCTGGTGGAGTTGAGCACATTTCAGAGCTAATTGACTTTTTAAACACCCTTAAGGGTGCTCGTTTATTTTTCGGTGCTTTTTTTTTGAAATACATCTGACTTATTTGTACGTCTGCAAATACCCCTTGAACAGGACAAGAAAACTTTCCTGGACCTTAGCGGGCTTTGGCTGGACACATCTCTGTCCCAGTGAACAAAACCAGCCATGGTGGCCATCAGTGCCCAGCTGCTGAGTGCAACCACTGGTACTGAATCCCCCACCCACTGTGGAAAGCTCCATGGTTTCATCAGTGCAAAAGAATTCATCACAGCCCCCAATTGGTTTCTTTTCTATTTTGATAATTTAAATCTGACCCACTGTGAGCTTTGAAGACACAGATAACTTTTGAACCCATTATCACATACCGTGGGGAAACAGCATGTGGGAGGAACAGCATTGCTCTTTTTCCTGAAGTCGTTTTGTGAAGGTTGTATATATAAAAATACAAAGAGGAAAAAAATCTCTGCTATTTTTCACTTGTACTTTTTAATTTAGGTGAGTGGGCGTGTTTTTTTGTTTGTTGGGGTTTTTTTTGTAGGCCGGGTTTCCATTTCACAGGGGTAAGTATGTGCAAATGGTACCATTTATATACCCAGCACTATCACCAAATGAGTTTAGGTCACTGAACCAGAACAACTTGACATTTTTCCAATAGATAGCAAATTCATGCCTCTTTCCCAAAAGGGAATTTCACAGGAACTGAAGCTATTTGCAAAACTAGGTTAAATGAGGCAATAATTTTGACTGAAGGAGAACAGGTTGTTCTAAATGCTGTTACTGATGACTAAGAACTGCATTTCACATATTTAAAAATGATCTGGTTTATTTAAAAATTGACAAAATTCTTTTTTTTAATTAAACACAAAGTATTTTTTAAATTAACTCCTATGTCAAGTCAATAGGAAGTTCTTTACCTGGTGCTTCCTTCTATTTTTCCCAGTTTCTCCAGCATGTGTGGGTCAGCAGAGGAGACTGAGATAACTTCTCCCTGTAAAGATGGGTTTGTAAAAATGGGAGATTCTTATTGGTTGTTCTCCCTTTACTCTGTGATGAAAGCTGCTTGACACATCTCCTGGTTGATCTGACTGACATGTGCCGCCAGTTCCCACCAGGACTCTTCTCGGTGGCTTTCCTTATGCAGAACTGACAGCCCATGAAGCAAACCTCTACCTGTCACTCCCGTGACCATGGTTCTTATGTTTTCCCTCCAGCTTGGTGAGCCAGCATTGGATAGACTTATTTCAAGCTCTAAAATCTGCATCAGCTTTGGAAATCTCGGCATAAAGATGCTTGCATGGTTTGCACAGCTTTCCACTAAAGACAGTATCTGGAAAAGGTAAATGAACTTTGGGCACATAAATCCCTCTTCTTCACATGCAATAAAGCAAAGTTTTATTTGTCTGACAATTAAATTGTTTTAGAAAAAAATGGAATTGAGCTTTTTAAAAAATCTGTCTCCTCCTCTCTCCTGCCAGGCACATTTTCTCTTTAACCTTCAAGGTATTTTCTCTTGGGTTTTGCAGTCAGTTTTCATCTGAAGAACTGATAGTAGATTCCCCCATAAGGAAATAAGGAGCTTTCTTGGAGCACATTGTCCCCAAGCTGCATTACACTGGCGTTCATTGAAACTCTGAAAGCGAAAAATTACCACTAAAGGCAAGGGAATGTCCAGAACACTGGAAGGATTGGCTAAATGGTTGGTGTCCACTCATTGAACTGCTCTAAAACTCTCTTCCTTCCAAAACCATCACTTACAGCCCTCACTACCCTAATTCACTCCAGTACTTAACTTTTTCTCCATGTGTTTTGGTGGCTGCTTTTGACCTCAGTTTGACTCAAGGTTAGGGATGAGTCCTTAGGAGAAACCTGGATGCATTTTCTACCCTGTGTGTGGTGACAATACTGCCGTGAGTTCTGCTAGGAACCTCTGAATTCCAGGCAATTCACCATCCACTCTATGCTCAATTTCTTTTTTTCCAGAAACTTTGTGCTTATTTGTTGATCCTTGCTTGACATTGTACTCTTCATTTCTCACATGCCTAGGTCCAGGGCAGAGACAGCTAAGTCCTTCTTTCCTAAGCCTAAAGCAGCTCCGAGATGCCTCCTCCAGCTGGTCACAAGAATATGTCCATCACAAGGGCTTGAGTTTTTACTGAGAGCACAAAGAGTATGAACCCAACGGAACATGATACTGCTAGTGAGGGGTTCTTCAGGGATGTGAAGAGACTGAGTGCCAGAGAGGGATATGCAGAGAAACAGGGATTGAACTTGTAGAGGTTTCCAAATGGCAGCCAATTCACAAGCTGGAGCAACAAGGATCAACCTACCTGGGGGAGGGAGGGTAGGAGAGGGGCAAGATGATTTAGTAAACAATCTGCCCAGAGGAGGGGAGAGATGCTTGATCTGAGGAAAGGCTTATTAAGACCAGAGGAAGGGCTGGATGTAGGAACCATGTAGATGGCCTGCTACCATCGGTACATGCTGCAAAGACTAAGTGGTTTGAAGGCATAGGAGTCTGTGCAGAAATCACTCAGTCCTGAGGCTGGAAGGAGAAAGCCATGTTCTTGCACTGGTCCTGAGCTCCATCGTGTACATGCAAAGTTTATTACTTAGGGGAAGTAGCACACGATGACAACACATGCATTCAATGCTGTAATTAATAAGGTTGCTTAAAGGTTTTGTTTCAGCTTTGCTGACTTGCATTTTCTTATTTTATTGGTTACTCACTTTGCATGTTTTACACGTGCACTGGTACAAGTCTATGACTAGGAATATGTCCCCAGATTTGTGCCATTCTCCAGGCTAACCCTCACCTTGTTGACAACAGCTGGCTTCCTCATCCTCATTCTTTTTCCCCGCTTGATGCGCAGAGGCTTTCAAAGCATTTTTGCTTTGGTCAGCATTGACAAGTGTTGAGAAGTTGCTTGCAAAGCAATAAGGAGAAAAAGTTGCATAAAAATGTTTTATCGAAGTTGCCAACATCATAAATCTTCCAGGAAGCATGTAGTTC
>NW_009736754.1:0-38926 GCF_000703405.1 Apaloderma vittatum | reverse complement strand
TGAACTCATAAAGGCAGAGATGTAAAATGAAACAGATCCAATCTGCCACCCCCTCCAACTCGCTGTGCGCCTGAGGATTGATAGGAAAGCCTCAAGCTGCTGCAGACCTAAAACTCATCATGTGATTCCTTCAATAAATCAGCTCTTCCCACACGTTCTGAAATGATATTATTTCCTAGCCACAAGACATTTATGATTCATATGGGACAGGCTCCTTGCGAAATGATTACAAGCAGTTCCATCTGCAGCATAAAACCCAAAAACTGTACAGTCAAAGTCAATTTAAAAACAAATTCATCAGACCTCCTGGTCCCTATTTCAGCAAGCAAGGATCACGTGCTTCTCCCTATCAGTTACTCTTCAGCATAATTTTGAATGGTGTTATTTATTAGCTGTTCCCATCTGAATCAACAACCCAAACAATCAAACTCTCTCAGCTTAGTTATTTCACTGTTTACAGACAATTTTATTTGCATGACAGTGTCTGAATACCTCTTGAGTGTGCTATATAGATCCCGTCTGTTCCCAGAAGAATCTTTTGTTTGCCAGGGCCAGGTTAACATCTACATCCAGAATCACATGGAAGACTCACCTTAAACTCTGCAGAGATCATGCTGAAAGTGTGTAGCTGTTATTATACAGAGGGCATTCACTGCATGGGATTCAAAATGAGCACTGGAAAGGGTGGCAGTTTCCCAAGTGTCCTGTTGCTGTATGACAAGGCAGCAGGCTTCCTGGTTCACCTGTGTCCCAACCTAAGGAAACATGTCAAATCCACTGCAGGAGCGCCGTACCCAACATCCAGGTTCCTGCCCCTCTCCAAGGGGAGCTCACACTTGTCCATCAAGGGTTCACCTCACTGACAAGGACACCCAAGTTGAGGTGTCAACATGCAGGTGTCTCTGAGGAGCTGGTGGCTTCAGCGGAGGTCTCATCCACAGTGAGCACAGTCCAGAGAGTTGTTGATCCTGTCCACACATGGATGTTTGCTTTAGGTGACCTCAACAGCTCCCTGCACCCCAGCGATACATAAATATTCCCACTGGTTATAAGAGGAGCTTGGAGGCTGGCTCAGACACCTGTGGGTTAAAAAGAGATAAACCTCAGAAGCTGTTTGACTGCCTTGTCTAAAGTGGCTGCTGAGATGGCCCAGGGTGTCTGTGACCTCTGCATGGGGTGGCAGGGTGAGAGGCCAGGCAGGGCTCCAAATGTGCTAGATACCAGGAGGTGAATCGCTTGTGTGGGGCTCTTGCATGACACAAGTACCACATCACATTATCATTTCATATCAAGCAAAGGAAAGCCTCTTTGTGTTTACTTAACCTCTCCTGTACCTCCTGCTCTTCATTTGCAGTTGAAACACTCTCCTTACCCTGCATTAGTCACCTAGTTTTCTGTTCTTTGACATTTCCTAAATGAAGGCTTTTATTTATTTTGTTCTTTTATCACAGCATTGGGCAGCACTAAGAAAAAGAGAGAGAAAGCCCAAAAGGTCACGTCTCTTTCTGTCATGACGACTGAATCAGCACAATGCAGCGAGCAGAGACCAAAACATCTGAAAACCAAGACAGATGCAGACTCTGTGCTGTAACAAGACAAGCTGGCTTCAGCTTCATCTCAGAGGCTGGTATGAGGAGAGAAGATAGTGGGAAAAAGCAATGATGGTGAGGGTAACAAAGGGATGGACAAAGAGGAGCTTGCTGTTACGTTTTCTGTAGTACAAGCAGGTGTCACATCTGAGATCTCAGCCCTAAGGAGAGGTTGCAAGGATAACAGAAAATAGCCCTCTCTGGGGTTCGCCGTCATCAAATTGCTTCTCAAGAATGGCAGATAATATTTGTGTTTCCTTAACGAGAGCCAGAGTGTGGTAAGGACTTGAGTGTAGGGGTTTTTGCTGTTGAGTTTCTGTGCCCCCTGCTTTTCTAGCATGATTAAGCTGATAGAGTGGAAAACAAGAGAAAAAAAAAATAAAATAAAAGCTATAAAATGGTTATAGCTCATACACAACACCATGGAAAACATTCCGAAGTTACAGTACAGTTTTCCATTGTAAAATCAATGGCTTTGTTTGGAGAGCTGAAGGAAGAAAACTCCATCAAAAGCAACTCTGAGCCTTTTCTGACTCAGCTTTTGGGCTGGGATGTGTCATAACCTCTAGAGCAGACACATGCCTGGTAGGCAAGTTAGAAGGTAGTAACTCCTGTGAAGATGCAGACAAGAGAAGACAATGGTCTAATCTCCAGCAGTCCTAGGGCATGTCACCCCTATGGGTTCAAGTGACATGTGGGTGGGACATGGGTCCCATTTGCCTAGCCTGGGAAACAGGCAGAGCTTGCGTAATGCCTCCTTTGGGGAGATCAGCAAGAGCATCATGGACATATTTTCTTGGATGACCCTTTGTACTAGATCCCACCATTGTTATGCAGGGAAAGATCTGTCTCACTGTGTAATTCAGACCTTTCTTAATTTAAGCTTTTGCCACAAGAATCTGTTTAACATTGAAATAAACCCCTAAATAAATTTATGCTACTCTCTCAATCCGAGACACATGGGTATTTGTTCCCATCATGAAGTACTTAATAGCAAAGGTGGCTATTTCAGGGGATAATCCCCAGCACAAGCCCATCTTTGGTGCTCTGCAAAGTTTTTGGGTGGGAGGCCTCAGGGAACAGGAGTATGGGGAGCTGGAGGCAGGGATGTGACCACTGTGCATTTATACATGCACACACACTAAAATAATTTTCTGATGTTTCAGGACCCCATGGCTGTAAATAAAGGGAGAAGAAAAAAAATGTGAGAGCCATACTGGGTCGAACAAAGGTCCATCTGACCAGTATGATCTATTGCCAGCTATAGACACCAGTGAATGCTTGAGAAAACCGCTCTGTTCCTACACAGAGGCACGGCGCTGTCTCCGAAATCTCTTGGAGACATACAGAGGTGAATATGTGGCTCCTACAAACGCACTCACCTGTCATCCTAACCCTTCAAGGGCCATACATGCACCCATAGCACTCACTTCACTTCATCTTTCCCAAGGCCCTTCTCTCGTCACCTTCTTTCTTTTTCCATGGACAACAATAAGGAAGTGAGGAAGGAGTGGAAGATGGCAACAAGTGCTTGCCTGAGGCTGTACCACACATTCTTGGTCTTGTGGGAACATCTTCCCCATTGCACATCAGATGCCTTAAATATTCAGCTCTTACTACTCTTCTGGGACAGGAAATTACAATTAATACACACTAATATTGGGGCTGCAATAATGTAAAGAAAACAGACCCTCTCTAACCTTAAACTCACTTCAGACTCTATGTTCTGCTACCACCAAGTTGCTGGGCTGCTTAAGATTAAACCAGTCATCAGTCTCACAACAGCTTGGATTTTATCAGCATGGAGATTTTTTTATTTATTTTTTTAATTCAGTTTGTTCGTTGGTTTGGGGATATGTGTCTTTATGTGGGTATCTAAGCGAGGAGTAGTGTGTCCTTACTTGTATCTCAGGTAAAGCAAAGGCTACGCAGTAAGTTCACTTTTATTAAACCTCCCTCAAACATTCTTCCAGCAATTGCTGTTGTCTCACAAAACACTTTCCTAAAGTTCTGTCAAGTGGAAAATATCTTAGGCTTTCTGAGGATGATTATCAAGTTTCAAGGTAATTACACAACAATTAAAAAAAGCACGGTGACATCTTCCCAGAGCCTAGGGAGATAGAGAGAAACCTTGAACTAATGCTGCAGATCTTGCAGTCTTCATGCAAAAAGCCTCCCCAAGGGCCCAACGCTTTGATTTACTCTTTCCTTCTGGCCCTTAAGGATAGGATAGACTAAAATCAGTAGCTTCAACCCAATTTTGTGTTTGTTTAGGATGTGGTCATGTCGTATGGATGACAACTTCCAAGAGTTACTGCAGGTACAGTCAGGAATGTATCCTACAGATATTGGAGGCAAGGGTTGTTGGGCAGAAGGATTCATCTCAGCTCATGTGGGAAGTTCATGATGTAGAAAGAGCTGCTCAGTCAACACAGTGGAGAGGAATGGGCACTCTGAGGCCATGACTCGCCTGTTCTCTTACAGACACCTTCCCCAGGCACAGGGACCTCCATTGATTCTCTGTTTACTGTAAAGGCAGCCTCAGTGACTAGTGAGATGAATTCATCCATTATCCCTCAGCACAGAAGTGACCCATATTCTGAATCGGCTTAAATCCACTGGGATTATTTCATTGGTGCCTCACTTCGCTTTTATATTCGTACAATGCACTGATGAATCACCTGTATTGTTTTTCACAGAGCTCTTTTTTTGATCCAGAGTGACATAAGTGGGAGGAGAAAGCTACTGATGATATCATTATTCTTCTGGAGAAAAACATCTCTTGAATCAGACTATCACTACAAATTTATTCTTGCAAAGTTGAATATTAAAATATTTATTTTATGCTACCAGCTAAATTACTGACATTTTACACAGAGAGAAGTACACAGAGGAAAAAAAATAAAAATCTATCCTCAAAGGAAAGAATAGGGGTAAAGCAACTTCTAAATAAAGAAAAGTTCCCAGATACCCAAAAGCCTCATTATTTACTGTCTCTTATTCATTCAAAAACTGACAACAGGAGTACTGTTCTTCCCTGTAAATACAGAGTTTCTTCTGCCTCTTCTTCCCAAAATACAAATATCTCCTGTCATAAGAGGTACCTCAGAGCATCAGAGACGTGCTCCTGGCTGACTGATATAACGCAGGACTTGGATGTGGACCTTCAGGGGATGCAACCAGAGGCCATGGGAAATACCTTGAGAGATGTAGGAGATGCCTACATGCTGGTAAGTAAATTAAGATTCTCCATTTGAACTTTCTTGGTACCATTCACAGTGTGAAATAGATCTGCACAGGCTGTGATGGGAGCTGGAAGTCCGCCCCACGAGAGGCAAATTTCACTCTCATATTCTACTTTTCTCTTATATAGTTTTACTCCATTATAATCCCAAAGAGTCATCCTGCCATGATTGCAATCAGTGTTCACCAAAAACATTATCTGAACACCCACAGGATTATTTCCAAATGACTGGTGTGAATCATGGGTGAATATAGTTGAGGAGTTAGCTCTAATTTAAAGAATAAGATGGGAGTTTCCCTCTTGCAACCTCGGAAAGTCTCTCAGCAACGTGATTGGCGCAGGCTCCCTTCAGATGACCTCCCTGCACCAAGGCAAGGGAACCCTCCTCCTCACACATGGCTGTGAAAGTGCCCTCGCCATCGTGGCAGAGAGGCTGGTCAACACGCATGCACTGTGCAGGCACCCTACATGAGAGGCCACTCCTAGGAGAGACATGGTGCTGAGCTCTCCCTGCAGGTGTGTGTGCAACAGAGACCCTGCTTGAGACATTGTGCATGACTGCTGCAATTCTCCTTTGAAAGCCTTTGGCCCTGGGAGACACTATCAATGCAGCCCAGGACGCTAGAACTAGTCTGGCTATGGTTTGGGTTGGAAGGGACTTCTAGATCATCTAGTTCCAACTCCCCTGCCATGGGCAGGGACACCTTCTGCTAGACCAGGTTGCTCAAAGCCCCGTCCAAAAACTTGTCTGAGTAACCTGTGCCAGTGCCTCATCACCCTCACAGGGAAGAATTTCTTTCATGCATCTGATCTAAATCTACCCTCTTTATGACTCGATCCGTCCCATCTTAACTGAGTATCCTCCTCCAGCCACAAAGATGCCATATACATCCTGAAGACTATGAACACCCCAGTTAGAAAAGAACTTCATTCCCTGAGGATGCAGAGAATTTGGTCTGGAAACAATGAAATACAAATCTGAACAATGCTGATCCTCTGCAAAGTCACTTTTCCCCACTTATGTCACACTACTTTTGTTCATGAAATTTAAAGCTGTGGTTTAGCAACTTAAGTGTGTTTGCTACTCTGAAACTACTTCCCTTACCAGTTCCTGCTCTCCCAGAGAAAAACTATTTGTGTAAGAAGGACAGGAGAGGTGAGGTGACACTAAAGTGCTTATTATCTGAAGAAAACATGGCAGTATTAATTGGCAGAAAACCAGGAAAAAAAAAGATGTAAAAGGAGGAAAAAAAAAAACCAAACAGCAAAATCTAAAACAAAAACAAAAGAAACCCCAAACAGACAAAAACCACTGAGATAAGAGATAAGACTGTCCTGAAGACAAGACAGATCAAACCTTAGTGAACAGAAGATGGGATCACAGCTTAGTTACATTGTGGTCACTCACAAATCAGCAGAGCTGGCAGTGCTGGCCTCACCTCTCTTTCCCACGATGTGATAGCTTGGTCAGACACGGGTTTCCACTTGCAGGTCAGGTAGGTTAAAACCAAGAGCGCAAGGTTGCCATCCATCTAGTGAACCTTGCTGCTGGAGCATGACATTCATCCCTGTAATCGCAGTCAATGGACAGCTGTGCTCTGCAAGGGCACGTGCAACAGCTACAGCTGACTGAAATAAAATATGGGATTGATGGATGGACAATTCAGTGGATAAAGAACTGGCTTGACGACTGCACCCAAAGAGTGGCTGTCAATGGGTCCATGTCCAAGCCGAAACCAGATACAAGTGGAGTCCCTCAAGGATCAGTACTGGGACCGGTCTTGTTTAACATCATCAGTGACATAGACAGTGGCATTGAGTGCACCCTCAGCAAGTTTGCCGATGACATCAAGCTGTGCGGGGCAGCTGACATGCTGGAGGGTAGGGATGCCATCCAGAGGGACCTTGACAGACTGGAGAGGGGGGCCCAGGCTAAACTCATGAGGTTCAACGAGACCAAGTGCAAGGTCCTCCATCTGGGTCAGGGCAATCCCAAGTCTATATAGGCTGGCCAGTGATTGGCTTGAGAGCAGCCCTAAAGAAAAGTACTTGGGGGTACTGGTGGACGAGAAGCTCAACATGAGCCGTCAGTGCATACTTGCAGTCCAGAAAGCCAATCGTGTCCTGGGCTGCATCAAGAGGTGCGTGGCCAGCAGGTCAAGAGAGGTGATTCTCCCCCTCTACTCCACTCTCGTGACACCTCACCTGGAGTACTGCGTCCAGTTCTGAGCCCACAGCACAAGAAAGACATGGACGTGCTTGAGCTTGTCCAGAGAAGGGCCGTGAGGATGCTCAGAGGGGAGCGCCTCTCCTGTGAAGACAGACTGAGAGAGTTGGGGCTGTTCAGTCTGAAGAAAAGAAGGCTCCAAGGAGACCTTATTGTGGCTTCCAGTATCTCAAGGGGGCTACCAGAAAGCTGGTGAGGGGCTTTTTAGGATGTCGGATAGTGATGGGACTAGAGGGAATGGATTAAAGGTAGAGATGGATCGGTTCAGATTGGACATTAGGAAGAAGTTCTTCCCCATGAGGGTGGGGAGACCCTGGCACAGGTTGCCCAGAGAGGGGGTGGCAGCCCCATCCCTGGGAGTTTTTAAGGCCAAGCTGGATGGGGCTCTGGGCAGTCTGATCTAGTGGGGGATGTCCCTGCCCATGGTGGAGGAGTTGGAACTAGATGATCCCTTCCAAGCCTGACAATTCTATGATTCTGATTGCTAAGTACAAGGCTTTTTGCCTTGAATGGTTTAACTGGGAAACCTGCTTCTGTCAAAAGTCAATAATTTCTACCACTCTGGGCACAAGTTACCTTTGCCAATGAAATACTACATGAGCATCCACAGCACCCAGCTCATGTCGCTGATCTTGGTGGTCCTTCTGTGGTCACCAGAGAGCTAGTTAACATCACCAAAAGTTATCTCATCTTTAAAGAGGCATCTGAAAGAGATTTTTAGGCCTCTCTGAGTGTGTGTTTCTCTCTGTTGGCAACAGAAGGAGCTGAGGGAAACTGGTCCAGCTCTAGACATCGAGCTGATGTTGTCAGATAAATTATCCCTGATCTGTCTCTTCAATGTGGTTGCACACAGCCCGCATGAGACCTGCTCCACACACAGTTGAGGATTCAAGTCATTTATTGAGAGCAAATCTGTGGTAACAGCAGCCACCACCACCACAAGAGAGCCTAATCTAAAAATGCACAGCTGTAACACTCACGTAGCACATGCCAGAAAACTGGAAGTAGCAGCAATTTGCTTGTATTGAAATGCTTTGCTGACCTCAGACTACAGTAAATTGGGAAAAATAGTCTTGAAAGCTTCATTTTGTCAGTTCAAGGTCTTGTTAAATATTTTCAGTTCAACAGGGCTTCAACGCAGCCAGGAAACTCGTCCTGAAAACCCATTTTCCCTGAAGCATCAACATAATGTGTTCTAAAGAAAGAGAGTAAGAGTTCTCAGCAAAAATCCCTCAAGGTGCGGGAGTATGTGCAATTTAAATTCCATTATCCACCAATATATAAGCTGTGCTTCTTCCACCACTTGTTCTAGTGAAAAGTTTATATGAAAGGCTGGCAGCTGTCATAATGCTTTGATCCACGTTCAAATTGCCAGTCTGAATTTAATATGAAATTGTTAGATGAGTCAAAGTGAAAGAAATTTCCTTAACTCCACCGTTTAACAACCTTTCTGTCACTTATCCCTCTACAGACAAAGTAGCAGGGGAACAATCATGCTGGAGCCTGTTCTTGGATCTGTGTTCCTGCGCCCTGTTGATAGACACTGGCCTCATCTTTGTGTTTCAGAGAGAAAAGTAAACCCACAATATAAGCCCCCACCCTATCCTCTGAGACGGTTCCCCGACTCCCTTTTTAAAAATAAGAGATAAAGAGTTTTGGCAATACACAACTGAAGGAGCTGGATCTCCAGTAGCCGATGAAGCCAGGGCTAACGTGTTTGAAACAAGCCCTTTGCCACCAACATCCAGAACAGGGAGATCTACAAAGCACTGGTAGCATTTGCACCTTCTGACACGAGCAGCATTACAACTTTTGATATATTTGCGTTTGCACTGATGTTTGATTCCTCCTGTGGAGGAGGAATTAGGAGCCCAGAAGTCACTTTGCAGAAGTATTGCCTAAATGTAAGTCAGTGCTTTCACATACACACCAGTCCTGAGATCAAACAGCCCTACAGTCAGCAGAGCAAGCCCTTTGTAACTGCAGCATCAACATTTCAGTTTCAACAAGGGACTTTAACCAAAGCTTGATGAAACCAGCAATCTCCCTCCCCACTCACGGTGGTCTGTCGTTGCCCAAGCTGGGAGTGCATTTTTGGAATGAAGTAACGTCTGAGTAGTTTGAGTAGCAACTAGACCCAACACCATAGGAAAACCTGCTTGTTCTGGCACCTGTCTTAAAAATATATCCTGTAACTGTGAATAGGAACAGTATGAGAAACAGAGACCACGCAAGGAGATTATGGAGGAAATGTGCTGTCATTTAGACACTAGCTAGTCTGCTGTGAAGCCACAACAAGAGCAGGGATGTTTCCTGGAAACTGCAAGAGAAGGATGGGACAAATGTCCCCCTGCAGCAATATTCACACATATTAACACTCAGCTTCCTCACAGATGTCCAGGTGTCAGTCCCAAGAAAAGCATGTAGAAATCTAGGAAATGAGGAAGTCACTCATTATCGTGAAGGACTGGGGTTTTTTGATGCTTAGTTACTAATAGACAACAGGAGTTTAAGAGGGAAAGGCTTACTGGCTCCTCTGTGGTTTATAGAGCTGACAAATTGACACATCACCCATTTAGCTGTCTGGGCAAAGCACTAAAACATCAGAATGGAACATAAATTAGACCGGTAAGCCTCTAAAAGGAATCAAGGTTAAAGACAAAAATGAATGTATTAAACTGCTAAGTACCAAGTGAAAACTGCAAAATGCTAAACACAAATTACAGATATGTACAGAAACCAGCTGTTCCTCTGCACTCCTCTGTCCCATCAGAAATGCCTTAGTGATAGTAGGACACTCTTTATAAACATCCCATTCCCAAGCTTGACTTGCCATCCTGGAGCTGTTTATTGCCCCCATGAAGTCCCCAGAGCGAAGCAGGACAATCACAGATTCCAGGTTTCATTCCAAAATGCTACAATTTTGTCTCCTTCTGATCCTCTAGTTATATCTTCTGCAAGACACTAACCTGCTGAAAGAAGCTAGGAAATGCAAAGCTGAGAGGAGACCCATCTTGCCAAGGTGGTTGGAGTCTTGCGTTCTCTCCCCATTTGCTTATCCTCGGGGAAGACAAAGTTCTGCAACCTAGTTCCAGCAGGCATCCTGTCTTCCTGTCCCTGACCCATTCCACATCCCCACTTTTAGCCTGTCCAGAAAGACAGTTTGAAGTCCTCCTTGAGGACAAACCTGGTTAACATCTCCCCAAAACATTTTTTAAAAGCTCCTAAAGAAACCCAAAGGCCCAGATCACTAGGAAAGCGCCAAAATGAAAATTCCATAGCTCCCAGGATGGTTCTCCTTTCTGCAGACCAAATAGCTTTCATAAGCCATGTGCTGCCCTCCTGAGGGAGCATCCTTACCCATGCACCAGTGCTGGGAAATTTGTTGCAGCTTAGAAAGTGCTACTGCAGGTTATGGGGAGGAACAGGCTGTCTCTCCCCTAGCCCAATGTGCTATCCCTGATTTACTTCCAGCATGTCTGCAATGCCTCTGCTGACTGCCTCTGCTCCAGGATCCCTGAACCCTGGCAACTCCCACTCATTTACAAGCCCTCCTCTTAACCTAAGACCCTCTGCAGGTCAAGCTGGCTCCAGCTTTCCCCCTTTCTTGTGAACTATTTCCTTCTTCACGTCCTCTAAAGCCTCCCAAGGAGCTCTCCAAGGAGTTTGCGACGTCAAAACACACTCGTAAATCACTTATCTGCAACTTTCCCAAGAATGAGCGCACAGGCGCCGCCGTGTCCCTCTGAGTAATTTCCCACCGTGCCGTTTAAGAGACATGAAGCTGCTCAGTGGATTCGCAGCCTCCAAAAATTCCTTCAGCTCTTTCTCATCGCATTACAGAGTGCACAAGTAGGTGTTTGCAAACAAGCCCAGCCAAACATTAAGGCCCATGCTCCCCCCATCCTGACTCAAAGCAGCTTGACAAGCTGTGCAATGTAATATCTCATCCCTGCACTAGCTTTCACCCACATCTTGTCTGATCAGAAGCTGGTTTCCCCACTAAAAAAGTCAAACCGTCTCAGAAAAGGATGCTCAAAAATATCTTGAATCTTATGTTGTTCACAACTCTTTGCAGCAAGTTGGTTTTTTTTAGACTGTTTCACCATATTGACAGTTCAGCTTGCCCTATAAAACTGAAGGATCGGTTGAGTAATCAGCAGCAATGAAGCAACATTTCTAAATTTGTCCTCCCAGTCTCCAGGGCCTGATGGCTGTTGGTGGCAAAGTGATACCTCACCCCTACACAAGTGAAATCGGATAATAATCTCCTGCTGGGCTATTGCTTTCTCACCTGTTGCACTGTTCCAGCAGCAGTACTACTGAGTAGCTGCATGCCAAAATAAATGCCACTGAGAACTGTATCTGTCTTTCCCCAGACTTTTCAGCGCAGAGTGCCTTGAACATAAAAGCGGCACTGGGAGAGGAAGAGCGACTGACAGTGTCCATCCCTGACCTTATAATTGCAGTAAGTCTTTTTGTAATACGCAAGGAAGCCAATTGACACTGGAGAAGACGATGAGGAAAAGGGGACCATATGTCCACCTCCACGGCTGCCAGCACATTTTTGACTCATCAGCAAACCTGGTTCCGATCCAAGGTGCTCTCTGTTGTCACATTTCTGAGCAAGACTTAGAAGTCACATCCTCGCACTGGCAGTCTTTGGTTGGGTGTGAGATCAATTCTGACCCTACTGACAGCAATAAAATGTCCTCAATAAGTGCAATCAAAAGAGTTATGTGGCTTGGAGTCACTCAGATAACAGAGTAACCCACTGAAAAAACAAAATCCTGCAACCTGGAGGTAGTACTCTCAACTATAATTCTCAGAAATCCCAGTAGTGTCTTTGTATTCATCCCTCCATTCTCTAAATATATCTCAAATTTTAGCACAATGCTGGTGCAATAGGAATGCCTCATAGAGCACATGTGTCCATCTGTATTTTCATCCCAGAAAAACGTACTCAGGGTGGAGAAAGGACATAAGAAAATGGGTGGTCTGTCACTCAGGTCTCCACTCTTTTCTAAACGCCAGGCGTCCTGGGGAAAGGTGAAAATCCACTCATCTGCAATGATAAAAGCTGTCTCCCCTCCATCACCAGCTGTGCCACCCATACCCCAATCGCTTAGGGCGGGAGCTTTGCCTCCCCTCACTTGAGCTCCACAACTCGGTGACCGCACCTGCTCTACAGCCCCTCTGTCTCTGTTCCTCATGCACAGCATCCATACTTCTGAGCAGCATCTCGGGATCTTATCTAAAGAAACACCAGTGATTTGCCCTTAACCAGACCACAAAAATTGGCTTCCTGAAGCTATTTCCATGTTGCTCACCATAACAGGTAATAAACCACAGGAACGTCCTCCCTCTTCCCCTCCCACCTGTCTCTGCTTTTCCTTCCCCTGTATCCATCACATTGCACAAACCTGCTGCAGCAAGCTGATTCTTGGGATCAATGCACAAAGCCGAAGCAAAATTCATGAGGTGAAGCCACGTATCTGTGCACCCTATCCTTTTCTTTTTTATGTCCAGTGCAAAGCCAGGAGCCAGAGGCGCTCTTTAACCAGCGAGAACATAAAGAAACAGATCTTCCTGGCCAAAAAAGCTTTAAAACACATGCTAAGTTTGTGTAAGTCACATTGACTGGACTGCATACTGTGGCTTTGCACAGTCTGTTAGTACAAGTAATAAGCTCGTCCCAAACCCTAAATTGACCTTATGATACCGCAAAGGGATTGCTGAACTAGGCTGAACATCTGTTAGGACAACTACTACTTCATAGGCAAACGTCTAATATGAGCACCGAGAACCACAGAAGGACTGTCAGGAATAAAGTTCACAGGTCCAGAGAAGAGCTGTAAGCACAAACAATATCTTGTGTTAAACTAACTGGTACATCTAAAGAAAGTAGACAAGCTGTTGGGTATGCAGGCTGCTTCTTCCTGAAGCAGATGCCTTCAACTTGCTATTCGGTTTTCAAAACCGAACGTGATTTTGAGCAATTGCACAGATTGTAACCAATTGCTAAGTCTGGCAGAAAAACAGGGCTCCCTTGTTTTCCCAAGTTCATATGAAATCCAGGATGCTTGCCAGGGAAGGGAGTACGTATGTCTGATGTGTTGGAGTGACAAGGAGAAAGCAAAGTGTTTCATGTTTATTTTTATCTGGGGTCAGTGTTGACTCAGAAGGAAGTCAACAGAAACTTAGGCAAACAGAAAAATAAGCAGGGTTTCTGGTGGCCTGGAATTGCCTCTCTCTGTAGGTGTTGAGGGAAGCTGGCATGCTCATTAGTCATTTAGAGGCTGTGATGGCCCAATGCCTTTGGCCCCTTATCTGCAAACCTGCATGGAGCTGGGAAACATAGAGCTTCCAGCACCTAAGGCTTGAAGTTAAGACCCTTGGGAAAGTTCTTTGAAACCTAGGTTAAATACTTCAGTCTTAGACTGAAGACATTTTTAGCCTGAAGTTTGTTTTCACTGTCAATTCTCCCACAAACTCTTAGCTTGAACAGCTGCCTTAAAGAGTCCTCCATCAACTTTGAAGCCACCAAAGGAGAAAAGACAAAGAAAAAGTTCCCATCAGGGTTTTTTTTAAGCGATACAGCTTCAAACAAGGCTGAACCACTTAGACATATCTAGACAAACGGTAAAAAAAAACAACAAACAAACAAAACAAAAAAGACCACAGCTGGGCAGCTTATCTCAGCTTATATATGACAGAATCACAGAATGCCAGGTTGGAAGGGACCTCAGAGATCATCTGGTGTAACCTTGCTTGGCAAAAGCATGGTCTAGACAAGGTGGCCAAGCACCCTGTCCAGCTAAATCTTGAAAGTGACCAGTGTTGAGGAATCCACCACTTCCCTGGTGAGATTATTCCAATGGCTGACAGTTCTCATTGTGGAAAATTTTCCTCTTGTGTTCAGTCAGTATATCCTCAGCAGTAACTTCTACTCATTACGCCTCATCTTTTCCATAAAAAGAGAGTCTCCATCTTCTTTGTAGCTACCCTTAAATACTAGAACATGATGGTAAGGTCTCCACCCAGACTTCTTTTCTCAAGGCTGAACAAATCCTTCTCTCTCAAGCCTTTCTTCCTGTGGCAAGCTTCCCAGACATCTTTGTGGTCCTTCTCCAGACCATCTCCAGCCTGTCCACATCTTTTTTGCACAGCAGGGACCAAAACTGAACACAGTATTCCAGGTGTGGCCTGACAAGCACTGAGTAGAGTGGAATATTGACTTCTTTACCTCTGCTGGTGATGCCCTTCTTGATGCAGCCCAGCATCCAGTGACCTTTTTTTGCTGCAACAACTCACTGCTCACTCAGATTGAATTTACTGTCCTCCAGGACCCCCAGGTCCCTTTCCACAGAGCTACTCCCCAGCCAGACAGATCCCAGCCTGTCTGTGCTGGATCCTCATTACATTGAGATCCATGCAAACAGACACAATCCTGTGTACCTCAACTCCTCAGAAAGTCAGAGCCATGAAAGAAGATAAATCAGCTTGGGAAATGCTAAGTCCATGTTGCCCCTGGGACTCCAGGTTGTTTATTCAGACCTAGGTGATCTCTCTATTTTCTCCTTTGGAGATGCGAAGTTTTCAGGACTGTTCTGCCACCTTCCAGACTGCAACAGATTTCCCTTCCAGGAAACCATATTCACCTGCTTGTACAAGGCTTAGAGACATCTTCTTGGCAGTCAAGCAAAAGTCCAGGGGTAAAATTTAATCCCTAATATAATTCTTCAATTAATCTCTTCATCTGCAATTAGGCTAAAGCAGGCATATCAACTATCTGGGTCATACCTCCCAGCTTCACTTCCACCTACCAGGCTTCATCTTAATCAGACACAGGGAGTGATAAGGGTTAGTCTCCAGTGAAGAGAACTCATTTCTATATGGTAATTAATGATACCTGCATTAAAAATACAGTTGTAGTTCCTCTCAGAAGCTTATTGCTTCCAGTCACTTAATTCCAGTGAACCCAATACAACCTAATATGTTCATTAGTTTACATGGTGATTTTTCAGCGCTGTGACCATGCATAAAATTCTTCTATCTGCCCATTTACATTGTGTTTGTGTCTGATGTGAAAGCATGTGAGAACAACGCACATGGCCTCAGCACTGAAGGACTTAAGAGGGCTCCAAACAATCCCACAGATTTGTGGGTTTTTTTTCCTATTGCACCTGCAGAGGGTGCTGGGATCAGAGCTGTGCTAAGCGTCATGCAGGAGAGCAGAAAGGACAGCCCAGAGGCAGAGAGATCACAGGGCAGAATCTGATCATAGAATCATTTAGGTTGGAAAAGACCTTTAAGATCAAGTCCAACCATTAACCTAACACTGCCAGGTCCCCCACTAAACCACGGCACATGGTAAGGTGCAATAGATGGATAGATGAGGTGAGATGGGAAAATTACAAAGACACAGCATTTGAGTATATAAAACTTTTCCATGGGGAAAAATACAATGTTGCAGGAGGTCAGAAATGTAACTGCTGCCTCTCAGATCTGAGGTCAATATCTTCTGGGAAAGTTTCTGGCAGACTCCCTGCAAAAATGTTCTTTCCACATTTCCAAAACTGCTTTAAAGATCTGGAGAGAATTTCACCCTGTTACACAGGGAAACTTCTAGGCTCCTGTGGAAGAGATTTTGCCTGGTATCCACCTCTCCATATTGGGAGGATGTGTTCAGAAGGAGAAGAGAGCAGGTGAAGGATGCACCTTCCACATAGTCTCCCCTTTCAAGAGAATAGAAATTAGGGGACTGGAGCTGCTGGGAAGCCACCTGGTCCAAACTCTGCTACCAAAGGGCAGGTGTTTCAGAGGAGAGGACAGCAGATCCTGTATGCACCTGTAGCATATCTCATCCAAAAGGAGGGATATGATGAAATGTTCATCATTACTGGCTGTTTTATGAATTGATCAGTGGCAATTTGGCTTTCTAGTTCTTATATATCACATATACACAAATATAATCTTATTACCTATGTTCAGAACATACAACATTATGTATTTTATGTGTGAGCTTGGCTTTTTTTTTTCTATTAAATACATTCAGAACACCTAAATACCAGCACAGCCCAAATAAACTCTAATCTAAGGACCCATGGGTACCACCACTACTGGCACTGGCAGAGGTTGCAGGCACCTTGCTTGGAAATAGCAGTTTCTAGCTCTGTGAGAAGTCAGGTACTTCTCTGAGTCATCTTATGGAATATTAATCTTACTCTTTGAGATGCTTTTCATAGACTGTCCGTGCTGTAAGCAGGGATGAATCTAACAATGTCACTATTTAGGATAAAATTGCCTGGATTTGATGCGAAGAGAAGACATGGCAGCTCTGGGATTCCCCTCCTACTGTCACAATTAAATGTATGTGGAAAGATAATTTTAAGAAAATAACAGAAAATTGCCAAAATTGTGATAGTAGAGACAGAAATATTTCAATAGAAATATTCTCTGTAAAAATAGCCAGCCACATTTGGTTAAATCTCAGTCATCTCTCAGAACTACCAAACCACACACAACTCATGTGGGCCCTTGCTGAGAAGGAGCATCAGCTGGAAGCGTATCAGAGGAATGAAGCCTGGGTAGAACACCCTGAAAAACTTCAAGTTCCACCTCCCCAGGCTTTGCAGTAAGCATGGCCAGGTCGTCTTGCTCTTTTCCCAAGCAACTCCCAGCCACCATTTCCGGGATGCATCCCCAGTAGGTAGCTTGGACACAGTCATGCTCTTCAGGACAGCAAAAGAATTTAACAATTATACATATCGGAACATGCCAGAGGGTGTTGGAGCTAGAGAACAGCCTCTAGCCTAGTCTTGGGGGCACTAACCCTGCAGTGTTATCATCTAGCTCCATAAGAAAGGGGTACTTCACCTCTCCCAAGGGCATGACACACTTGTTTGCCAGATTAGACCATATTTAGCATCTTCTCACAAATTACACATGTGAACAGGCTGATGTTCATCAGAGACATGGAAGATCTTTGTCTCAGGGAAGAGTTAAATTAGGAGCTTGACTTTTCTTCAATTAAGATGTGTCTTTTAGGCACAAAAATATTAATCATAAAATAATAGCTGTAATGACAGAGAACAAGAGATGTTTTCTACTAGTCAGGCTTTTGCACAGTAAGAATTTTTGTTTGGAAAGGAAAATAGTGACTCTCTTCTATGCCACCTGTGGGGGCGGGGGGAAGAAAAACATTCAATTTAGGCTTCCACTGAGAGATTATTTTTTAAAAACAACTCACATCTCTTTTTAGTTATAATCATATTAGTTTAATTTTAATTATTATGAATTGATATTTAAAACTGAAAAGCATGGCTCCTTTCTCCTTCCCTTTCTTCCTTCTTTTGCCAAGGTCAAAGCAATTAAGCTTTACTCTTCCAACACAACCAGCTGCTTGGAAGCCCAGGAGAGGAGCAGGCTGACAAGACAGCGTATGATTTCAAAGGTGAGATGCTGAGGAGAGAGCAAAGGAGAAATGCTTTCTTCAGATGAAATGGTGTGCTGGAAGACAGCCAGCCCTTGCTTACTGCAGAAGTGTGTGTGAAACCTGGTGAATTTTGCCTTTACTGCTTACTTTTAGTGACGACTATTTCAATCAGCACAGCAAACTGAAGACCGGAGCTTTTATGATACCCTCTCTGGAAGACTTAACTGTAAGACTGTGACTGTCTCCAGAGTAAGGTCACAGAGTGGCTCATCTCACCTAAGTGCAGTGGACTAAGTGTCCATGTCTCACCTTCCCAGCCCATGGAGACCATTTCCCTCAACAAAGCTTTCAAGTGTTATTTGAGATGATTTAGAACATCCTGCCTGGCTGCTGATCCAGAAGGTCATAGGTCTCCCATGGGCACATGTGATCTCTGCCAGCCTTGTATGAATGTTTCAGACACTCTTAGTAATCCCCAGTAACACAAGATTCCTTGATTACGGTGACTGAATCAAGCCCTTGGACTTCAGGGACTATCACAGGCACTTGGACACCTAACTCATGAATAAAGTGCATTTGGCCTTTGAAATTTCTTCATCTCTTCTGCAAGTTGTCCCATGTGCAGTGCAGACAGCCTCAGCTGAGTAAGACACCTCCAGGCCCCATTTGGAGTCATCAGAGAGAAATAGGTTCCTCTAGAGCATGAATTATGTAGCCTGGTTTTCATCAAGGGAGATCTTCCAGATGTCTAATTTGGAAAATATGACCTTATGAGTGATTGTCTCTAGCTATGTGAAAATTCTCTTCTTCCCAGTTATCATGAATTATTTAGGCCAACCCTTCAAAGATTTATCTTCCCAATGGAAGGGTTCATAAGTACCTTTTATCCAGGACTCAGTATTTCTTGGCTTCTGCATGGAATAGGTGCCCCAGAGGTAAGTTGAATAGCAGCACTACATCAAGGTAATGGATGCAGGATGCTTTAGAAAGTGCTCCGAGTTCCCCACCATGAAATGGAGGTATAAGGGAAGGAGAACACATCAGGGACTTGAGCTCCCCTCCTGGCTCTTCCTGGCCTTCAGTGTCATATTGATGGACCCTCCTCTTCCCTGTTGGTTTGCTTCCCTCCCTTCCCAGATGAGCTGTGCTCTCTGGGAGGGGAGCGATCATCTCTTGCTAAGATCTACATCCATTACTGTGGTACTCCCACCTCTCAGCTTGAACCGATGAATAGTATAACACTATATTACTAAAAACATGCTAGAAGGGCACAGAAGTCTAACACATCATCTGAGCACACAAACTCCTCAAAGGATAATCCAGAAACCTTCCTCAAGTAATTCCACCCCTTGTCCTCATCTCTATGCCTTCTTAATACCTCTATTTTTCATCAAAACCTTCTATTTGCCTAAAACCACAGATCTCACATCTGGATTAATTCTATAACAGCTGATCTCATTTGTATGTAAAAAATACATCAAATGATGTACCACTGTTTTAAAGAAGCTTACTCTGTTTTCATTCTAATAATTTTTTCCTCTTACTTTCAGGCAGCTATTATTGTCACGGTTGTTTAATGTAAAAGTAAGAAGTACTGTTAAATGGAAGAAAGCTTGTGAAGCAGCATCCTGCCAAAGAACAAAAGGCTGAAGTTTTCCTTTCCTCCAAAACCATTGCAAGCCTCATGGTTTCTCCCATAGTGCCAAGTCACTACTTTAAAGAATTTGTTAGAACACCATAGCTGGTTTCCCCTGGTATAGGAGAGTAGCTGACCAGCCCAGGAACAGGCTTTTTCAGAAGCAGAAACCAAAATAACCTCATCTAACTTTGGACATCTATGGCACGAAGGATTGCTTAGTCTCCTCTTTGTAGTAACAGGAAGGTAAGTGTGCATTTGTGCAACGTGTTCTTTTTCTGAGGTCCACACACAGGTGAGGTGAATTGTGCCCTAGAAGTATTTGATGAGAGTCTCTATAAGGAGATTGTCAAAGTTTAAGGCTGGGCTGGCCACTAAACTTTAATAAACATTATCTATAATCCCACCAGCACCCTCCCAGGGGAGGATAACAGGGGAACGAGGAAGAGAGACTTTGAGATTAAAAAAACCTTGAACCAGTATAATGGAAAAGAAAATAACACTTCAAATAACAATGAAGATGGTGATCTATATACAGATATTACACAAGTATACAAATGTATTCAAAGATACGACAGAATATGTTATTATGGTACCTAGGCCTTTCAGATGACATCTGGGTCCCAAGCAGAGAAAGTCCCAGACTGGACTCCGCAAAAGACATGAGTGCCCAGGACCAAATTCCTGAGGAGAGTCCAAAAACAACCAGAAAAGGAGCTCTGCCGCTCCCACCCAGAGAGGCAGGGGAAAGACAACCTGACCTGATGAATGGTGCTCCTCTGCAGTGCAAAAATAGGAGGCAGGAACACCAGCAGCACAGGGAGACGCAAGAACCAGCCAAGAACAACCCTTCTACCACAGCTGACACTAAAGGCCATAAGACTTTTCTTAGTGGCCCTTATATACCAAGCACTATGGGAAAGAGAACTGTGATTGGTCCTTTTGGGTCATCCTCCCCTCCCCATAGGCAGAGCTGCCCCCCCTCCCCAACTGTAGTTGCCACCTGGTCCAGGCAGCCCCAGAGAATTTTTATTCCGCTTCTCTGAAATGAACACAAAGATTCATACATATGTGCTGTAAATGTTTCATTCCCATCCTGACACCTCATTTAGGCACCTGCCATAAGCATCTCCATCTCATGTAAGAGATGCTGGCCTAGCCAGGAGACCTGGCCACACACCATGAAGCCCTCAGGGTCTTTCTCCATTCAGAGAGGGTTGCAGAGATATTAGTAAGGTTGCTGCTGTCTATGCAGAAAGTCTGAGCAATTCGTTGCTCAGTAATGCCAAGGGAGGAAAGGAATAGAGACCATTGATAAGGAAACACCAGGGGGCAAATGTGAGATGGAAAAGGGCCCCTCAAAACCCTGTGTGCTGGTCTGGGAGTCGCTGCTCACCGGCAATCACCAGCAAAGCGTGCCTGAAACACCACTCATTTCCTCTAAATTTTCTCAGTGATCCATCCCTTGAAATGTGAATGATCTTCTAAAGCAAAATAGGAGAATCTTCTCTGGTTCATATTTTGCCATCCTCCTGTGTGAGTGTTATCTTAACTTTTCCCTTAAGCAGCTAGCTCCAAAATTATACTCACTATATCTGTTTTTCTGAATCAGAGAAAATTGTTTCCCAAATGAAATAGATCCCTAACAAATTATCACATAAAATAATGTCTTCTAATATTAAATTGTGTTGTTTACTGAGGAAAACAGCACATGCACTTTTAACTAGAGACTCATAAGCTGCATACGACAATAAAAACATTATAATTCAGATATATTCACTCTCTCAGTTCTTCCTGTACATTTGTGAGCTGGAATGATTGACCCTCCCTGCAAATACCACTGCCACGATAGACACAACCTGGACACCTGAAGCAGTCAACTGACTCCTGTTGTGTTCGCTGCTTGGGCATCTTGCAGACAAAACCTGCCAAAGTGAACAGTTCCCTGTCTTTTCATAATGCCAAGATCCCACAAGGTTTTCTGGGAAAGCACAGGTTTCCCTTCCATGCTTTCTCCCTCCTGTGTTATGTGCTATAACTACTTCATGTTCTAGGATATAAACTCCTCCTTTGGAGATTTTTGACCTTTGATAAAGGTAAAAATCTGGTAAATGGTACATCACCTGTCATGGGCCACAGATCTTGGCCATGATGCCTCAGCTGCTTTTGCTGGAGGACAGTTGGGACGTGGGATTTTTCAGGTACCTATGTGGAAACCATACTGTGATTTCCTGATGGTAAGTATAAACGCATCTGCTAAATTTGCAGATTATGTTGTCAAATTTGAGCAGCACTCTACAGCATTCAAAGGGGGCAATTCTGAATCAGAATTTATGAAGTCCTTACATATCCCAAGACTGAGCCCATGCAGCCCAATGCATGGCTGGTAAAAAAAATGTGGCTGAAAATGTGGGTTTGCTTGTTTGAGGAGGGGGATTAAAAGTTATGCCTTTCTCTGGTCTATGCAACTGCTGTGGGTGATGGCAAGGCAGCCAGGATGACTGCAATTTCTAGAATGGATGGATCTAAGACTTGATAAAAAGCTGCATGATTAGAGGCACTTCTCAGCTAACAATCATCAATTAAAGCTAATCTCAAATGAGTGGCAAAGGAAATAATGTCTGCTGGTTACACTGTGCTGTCCACACAGATCAGATCACTTTCTTCTTCACATTGCTGAATAAAACAAAGAGTAAAAACTATCAGAGCATGATTCAGAGATGAGGCTGCTGAATCTGGAGCATCCTGTTTGTATTTCCCATGTGATACTGTTTACCTGGTCCCACTGCTTTATCATCCTCTGGCAATTAGGACCCAACACTTCAGTCTTCCCGCATCACTGGTCACCACAGAAAAAAATTCTCAGCAATTCCTTCTTCTCTGCAGCATGTAGCATAGATCTGACTATTACATTGTCATCTTCTGAGTTGCTGGACTTCATTTTTTGAACAAAGTTACTGCTTTTCTTAGTAAGTCTCAGAGTCCTGTCAGACACTCAAGAGGACAACCATATCCAGCTTGCTTTCAGGATGATGGCTCTGGCACAGCGGAACAGCTTTCTAATAGACCGAGGAACAGGTACTCAGCTGTTTCATGACTCTTCTGCATTCCTTTTGAAAGACTGGCAAATCTTCAAGTAAGCCATACTATCTGCCCTAGGGGCAAGCAATGGCAGGACCCTTCTGAGAAGGGAACCACAGCACTGTTACCTACTCAGCATCAGTCTCGCAGGGTTGACCATGCTGGAATGTCTCAGAGGTGGCCTCAGAGGCTTCCATCAGACCCTAAACCTGGAAACGAGCAGGAGATTCCCATATCCAAACTCCAATACCCAGTGCAACAGCACAGACCGAGCCACTCAGGAGTTGCCCTCCTCAGCTGGAGTTACTAAAGGCAAAACCTTCCATGAACGGACCTTTGCTCTCACATTGTCTGGGTTTAAGAAGGCAGGAGACAAGAATTTGGCATGTTTTCCCTAAGAAGCTCCACTCTGCAAGAATGCTGTCATTAGTAATGAGAAATTTCCTTGGAGGTTTCCAGGAGAAACTCCAAAGGTTTGTTGGCTGTGAGCTCAAGGAGCCTATAAACAATAATATCTGCACTGTTGGCTCAGATTGCCCAGGCTTGACTCATCAGGGCAGAGCACAGTGCAGCATCATCTTGCTCTGGCTGGTGGCTCTGGGTGGGCCAGCAGTGCCACCTTTTCAGGAGCCAGCTGGCCCCAGGATCAGTTATCAGCTGTTTTATCATCTTCCATGGAAAAAACAATGTGCCTAGAGAAGAGGAGATTGAGGGGAGACCTCATTGCTCTCTACAACTACCTGAAGGGAGGTTGTAGTGAGGGGGATGTTGGTCTGTTCTCCCTAGTGGAGAGTGATAGGAGGAGGGGAAATGGATTTAAATTGCACCAGGAGAGGTTCAGGTTAGATATCAGGAAGAATTTCTTTACTGAAAGCATTGTCAGCATTTGGAACAGGCTGCTCGGGGGGTGGTTGAGTCACCATCCCTGGAAGTCTTTAAGAGACGGGTGGATGTTTTGTTGGGGGGAATCGTTTAGTAGGTTGATGGGGCTGGGACAAAGGCTGGACTCGGTGATCTTCTAGGTCTCTTTCAGCTGAAACCACTCCATGGTTCTATGATTCTAATAAGGAGGTAACTGTTCCTAATGGGTTATGTTTTGTGGAGTATATCAAATATGATCATCTTCTTTTTGGAGTGAGGATCCTGAACCCACAAAGTTTTACAAACAGCTTTTCATCATACAAACTGGCTGGCACATGCCATTTGGTATGAGAAGGACAGAGCTGAATAGGGATCTCTTTCTGAAAGCATCTTAGGTATATAAAGGAGGCCAAAGAGAAAAAAAAAAACTCAGGAGAACTGAGATGTCACATACTCGGGGAACTTCTTAATTTGATTTTTTTGGTACCATGGAAATGTGTTTTGCAAGGCCTTTTGCTACTAAAGTCTCCTTCATACATCCTCCTGGCAGACAGCCAGAAGAATGGGGAAAAACTTCACATATCTTGATCATCACCAAACAAGCACAGGTAATCAGAATAGCTCCTCTGAAAAGATTAGCACTGCACACCCCTCCTTGTTTTATCAGCCTAGTAATTATCAGCATTTTTCTCCCTGACAATTTACGAAAACGTTCATTACCATGGGACTGGTTTTTGCTGTGCAGTGTTAGTACGTGAGCAGTCCAAGACAATGCAGGAAAAGATCTGGTAAGGTCATGCTCTCGTCTCACACTCCCACAAGTATTGTGGGTCAGATAAAGAAATAGAAGACAGTTGTTGCAAATATGGTTAAATGTGACTGGTAAATGCAGAATTAGAGACATTTCTGCATCTGTGCAAAAAGTCTAAAGCACAAAGGCTGGGTCAGCTGGAAGGAGGAACATTCAGCTGAAAGAAAATACCTGGTAAGTAGCTGTCTCCATCTGAGTTAGGCACCTTCAGGCCTTCTGAAATCAACAGAGATCTAGACAATTTGGTCCTGAGGCCAGTTTTGAGCCAAAATAGGCCACACAAATCATGATGTGAAAATGGCTATTTTCTATTTTGACAACAAAGGATTCTGCAGTGATTAACTCAGCTATATGCTTTGTTAGGATGGCTAGTTGCTTCCTATATATTGGCTTTATTTTACTAGAGCTTTGATTTTTCTCGCTATCTTGACAACTTTATTCCTCTATGCAGTGTGACTAAACACTTCTGATGCTCCTGAGAACCTCTGTTATACTGTTTTGCTCAATGTTACACTGCTTGAAATTCTAGTATGAAGAATCTCAAGTTTCTTTGAAAGAAAAAGATAAATTATAGCAAGCCTTATTTAAAAAAAAAAAATCTTTTTAAACAGATTTCATTAGTTTAGGAAGAAGTTTAACTTGAGCTTTTAAGCTTTGGCATGTTCAACCAGCATCAGCAAGGAGCAGTTTACTGAGCTCAAGTCTGACTGACTTCACAGGTCCTTGTTACCTTTGCTTTGAAAAAAAAAAAAAATAAAAAATTCTTCATTCACTGATAAAAATATACGGAGAAATTCTAAATCCTGACAAGTGTCTTCATTCCTGACATGCTTTTCTCAGAAACAGGTCAAAGTCTATGAGGTACCAAAAGAACCATAGAACCATAGAATGGCCTAGGTTGGAAGGGACCTTAGAGATCATTTAATCCAACCTCCCTGTCATGGGCAGGGATGCCACCTCTTGACTAGACCAGGCAACACATGGGGACCAAGTAGGAATCAAACTCACAACCTCAGTGTCAGACTTTTGCCAGAACCAACATCCTCACTTGGGTCATCCAGTGATTCCCCAGGAAAATTCTGTGTTCTGCACCTCCATTAGCGAGCAGAGAGGTCTTCTGAGTGCCCCTGTCAAAATAACTGTATGTGAGGACATTTGGATCACGCAGAAGTTATCGGCCTACATTTTGTATGTGCACACCAGATCACATACACTTTCGCTCATGTCAAAGAAGATTGAAACTAGGTGTCTAAAAGTAGGTGTTCACTGCCTGTTGTGCAGTTTTGAGGTATCCAGGATACCCACCGGGAACAGAGGTATGAGACAGAGACTTGTGCTTCCTGGGAGCAAAAATTTGAAGCTCCTGGAGCAAATATTAGATATTTATGTTCAATCCACTGAGCCAAGGACACACTATCTTTCCACATCAGCCCCACAGACATCAATGAGACCCTTTGCAGACCAAGTCTGGGCCTTCCTCTTGCATCTCTTTGGTTGTCTAGGTGTCTAATCTAAGCCAGATGCCCAAGGTCCTTGTATAGTCCATCAGGAGAAAAAGGATGCTCTAGGGGACACACCAGCCCTCTAACGATCAGGGTATTATCTTGAGGTGGGCTAAGTCATTATATCTTTTGACAACTGAGGGACCTTAACGGCTACTAAGAGCGTGGTTGCCTCAGAAGTCTGAAGTTAGTTCAGATGATCTGTATCCCAACGTGCTGCTCAGCATGAGCAATGTTATCAGGATCTGCAAGATGCAGCAGACCTGGGAGGAGGAGCCAAGGCAGCAGGAAGGAGAAATATAGAGGCAAAACTTGGAAATAATCTACAAGCACATGGCTGGGATTGTGCCACCTCTGCAGATTGTTGTTGGATAAACAGCCCCATTTGTTTCAGAAACACCATGTCTCCAGTTTGTGAAAGCACGCTGAAACACGCTCTACTAAACAGACACAACCCAGCATCTCTCACAAAGAGAAACTTTCGGAGCTCATTACAGAGCAGACCCCTGGCACCTGAAAGTCAGCCTGTTTGCTTTGTAATTAACTTTCATTGCCCAGCCTCTGAAATACCAGCGACCAACTGCTTTGTATGAAGAGCACTGCTCAATGTGATTACACCTGCCACCCTCGCAAATAAAATCACACCCTCTGAGATGCCATAGAGGCTGCTGAAGTTGTGTTCATCAGGAGTGACAACAAGAAAGGGGACTATGCTGCATGGCTAACCACTGGATCAGAAGGACAGGATTCACTAGAAGATAAATCTTTTTCAGTGGACAGGCTGAGGTGTAGAAAGACCGTGACATAGATTCTGCTTCCTCCTGAAAGAAACACTGAGATTTGTTGACTGCAGAAGCTGGATCTTCTCTGTCACCAAAGGTTTTTAAGCAGGTGTTAGATGGCCCAGAATAATGTATGATGCAATTCATTTAATGCAAGAAACATTTAAAGATAGGCTCGTTTGTATAAAGCTACCCTCATGCAAAAACCTGGAGGCAACAGAAATGTAGTGGCATGGTTTCCTGTTCAGGGTTATGCCATGGTTACACAAAATAGAGGGATGCTCCTAGCCAGGATGAGTCACAGATTTCCGTTTAGCCTTTCAGAAAGAACTGGTCACTAGCAACAATATAAATCTCTTTTTAAATCATTCTTAATTAAGTAAATTAAAGCACTATAGCCTAGGTGTTCTCTCCTCCCCCATCAAGCACCTGGTAAAGTGGATGGAAACTTGGATTTAATTTCCATCAGTGTCTTAGTGCTTTATAACACTGAGGAAAATTGCTCTGGGCCTTGTTTTCCCCACTGGTGAAACTGGAGGCACTGGCACTGCCCTACACTTCCTTGCCAGGGAGCAGCAAGGGCGGGACATCCCTACAAGGGCTTCAAAGAGGATTCAAAGCTGGCTGAGGACTGCAGTGGTTTGTAGCACCACCGCTTCAGTACTGCCTAGAAAGCTAATGAGAAAGACGGAGAAGAGGGCAGGCCCACAGGGATGTATTTCCAGGCTCCAGTGATGTGCAGTGCTGGGGTGCCTGAGGGCTCCTCCATATGCGGCAGCTCTGGTTCATATCACAGCAGGAACTCACCCTCCTGGACCACTGTCCTGTCCAAGCAGATCAGACACAAGTTCTGAACCGCCTCCCACAGTGAGGGTGGCACAACCACAGGCCGGTTCAGCTCATGCTGTGCTGACTCTCTGGGTCAGGCAGCAGAAACATCCATGTTTCTGTAGGCTGAGCAGTCTCCTACCCAAGGAGGATGTCCCAGAACCCTCTACAGCCTCTGGCATCACACTGGCTACAGGACTCAGTATTTGGTTGGCACTTTGCAGGGCAGATACTTGTGCAAATGGAGGCTGCATGAAGCACAGGCACCCACACAAATTACGATGACATAAGAGCTCTTACGTAAGCAGATTTTGGGGCACTGGGAGATCAGAGCCTATCTTCTGCATAAATGTATGTTTAATATGAATGGAGAGAGTCGTGTTCCACTCCAGCGGAAGCTGATATTTAAGTTCTCATTGACTTCAATAGCAGAACAACAAACCTCTGGCACTTCAAAAGTCTCTTTTATGGTGCTTATCCTGTTAATAAGCACCATCCGCTCCTTTCAACAAGGAAGCCATCCACTGATTTGCTTACAGCACTTGGGTCTCCAAGGGCATAGCCTGTGTTTATAATAATCATGGCAGTTCGTCTACACAAGCAGAGAGGGGACTGACAGCTTCCCACCTCTCCCAGGAGAAACAATAAGGGATTTTTCTTCCAACAAAGGCATTGCACTCATGTTGGAAATCTTCGCATTTTTAGTTCTTCAGCATAAAACGCCAACTCAGCCCAGTCCACAGAGCAGGAGATGAGTGCTTGGGTTCGCATTAAATGAGACATTATCACATAAGCAGCATTTGTATCAGTTACGGAGTTGGAGAAGTCCTTTGTGGAGCCCAGAATACAGTGGCTGAAGAGCAACCATTCTTACCATTTTAAAAGCTGAGACAGCTAGACCACAATAGCAATTTTTAAATTTTTCTAAATAAAGCTGTAGAAATTGGAGGTGTTCAAAAGTCATCTGGACATGGTCCCAGGCAGCCACCTCTAGGTGTCTCTGCTTGACAGGGTGGTTGGACTAGATGACCTCTAGAGGTCCCTTTCAACCTCAACTACTTTGTGATTCTGTGAGATCCCTTTAAGTCCAGGAATAAACTACCTGTTGAATTTCAGTCAGTTTTACTGGAGAACAGAATTAGGACCCCAGGGTTTTATATATACACACACAAAGTAAATCTGCATATGACCTATGAAAGAAATGAAAGAAAAGGTAGAAAAAAAAGTCTTGCTCTGAATTCCCATCTCAGCCAGAGCAATACCAGATTTCTAGGCAAGAGAGACAGACCAAGGTACTGACAATGTGCTCAGATGCACCACTGCCTTACAGGGCTTCCCTTCAGTGAAGGGGGAAGAAATATCCTTGGTACTTGCTATCATGGAGAGATGACCACTTACCACTGCAGAATGACACTGCTGTGCTCTGGCATGTCTGAAGGAGCAGATCCAAGCATGGGGAAACATCTTGTGCATCACCTCTCTGAGGGAAAGTTTTTTCCTAATGCTTCATCTATGTTTCACAAGCAGCAATTTGTGGTCATCACCACTGGTTACATCACCTGCCATTGCCAAGAAGAATGTGGTTCCAATGTCTTTGTGACTGCCCTGCAAGTAGTTGCAGATAGCAAATCACTCTTCAGCCTCACTTCACCTGATAAGCTCAGATCCCTCAACTTCTCCTCAGGCTTCCCAAGGTCCCTCTGAAATGCAATTCCATTAGGCCCTTAATTTTGCATCACTTGCTCATTTTCTGAGAGCAATGCTGACATTACCTAGGTCGCAGGGCCTTAGGATCACAAGATAGTTCCAGCTGGGAGGGATCTACTGAGATCTATAGTCCAACCTCTTGCTCACAACAGACTCAACTATGAGGGCAGAGCATGTTTCTCTGGGTTTTATCTGGCAGGGTCTTGAAAATCTACAAGGATGGACACTGCACCGCAGCCTGTTTCTGCTCTTAACTGAAGATCATGAATGTTCTGGATAACATGAGACATAGTGGTGACCCTTGGTGCACGCTGCTTATCACTAGCTGCTGGTTGGACACAAAGCCGTGGATCCACATCCTTGGCTTGTGACGTATGGCCTCACACTGCAGATTAGCACTAAAAAAATCCATTTATTTCTCTTGCTGTTTCTAGATGCTAACAAGTCTCTTGCCCTACTCTGGTTCTTGCAAAAAAAGCTGATTCCAAGAGCTTTAAATTAATTGCAGAAAGAATGAGATCACACTTTCAAAGAGCGGTGCTACTCAGGTTGTTTTCACATCCACTCTGCTCTTGCAGAGAAACAGTGCCGAACGTCAACATTTTGTTAATTTTGAAAGGCAGTGCTTTGTCTTGTTACAAAGAAAATGAGGAGAGCATGAGGGATGAGTGAAGGTGTTTCTAATGCTATGCAAAGCTGCAGTTGCCTGACGGCGTGTCACAGCCCACACTGACTGAACGGCTAACAAGGAAACAGGGCTTTTTTTGTTCCCAGCCTTGTCTTCTGGCCTTTAAAGCATCCTCTCCTTTAAAGTGGCATGTAAAATACAAGAACCAGATGTCACTCATTTTAACCACCTCTAAAAGAAGCCTAAGAAAACAAGACAACAAACATTTAAATGTCAAAGATCTCCTCTGAGCAGGCACCCAACAAATCCTCGTGACTACTGTAAGCTCACGCTGCAAACTCCCCCACCCTGGAAGCGTGGGCACTTCACCATGACTCCTGACCTAGGCAAAGTGCTAAATATTTATAAAAAGCTGTCAAGAACCTTCCTTGCTGGGTCTCTCACAATAACTAAGCAGCAGTGGTGTGAAGCCTTGGGGATGCGGAAGCACAAATAACGCTGAGCTGTCTCCTTTCATGAGGAACATGAGAGTTACTGGTCCTAAATGTCCTTGAGCAAGAGGGCTCACAGACATTTTTCTTAAAATATTGGCTTCCATGTCCTGCTGTAACTCCCCAAGACCCCATTTCTTCATCTTCAAGTTCGGTTTTTGAGACTGCTCGGCTTGAATTCAAAGGGTTTTCTGGCAGTGTTGGCTAAAAACATACCCTAAACATGAGAGCAGCTAGGCTTTGAATGATAAAGATGAAGACTGGCCTTCACATCATTTAAAAGAGAGAAATTTGTGAACTACTGTCTAGGCCTTTGAGAAAGTCACAAAAGCTAATGAAAGGTCTTGCTTGGATTGTATCCCTCACCAGCTAGTGGGTCCTCAGAAGATAAAAGCACGTTGAACTTCTATTTCTACCCTCTGAAAATGACTTTATTATCCTTACTAAGTCTTGTAGACTTTATATACAGGAATCCTGACTATCCTTTCTCAAGTGAAGGAGAGTGGAGGAGCCTGAGGAAGGTGACAGAAGAAAGAAGAAGAAGAAATAACTGCCCCATTCGAAAGGAAGCCCATCCTCTAAGCATAGACTGAGCATTTCAGCGTAGGGTTACCATTTCCTTTGGTTCAGGGGACCAGGTCATACTCCTCTCTTAGAATGTGTTCTTAACTACACTTACTACCTAGGAAGCAATGCAAGGAGGAAAGAAATATCTTCTACACTAGAAGGCAAAGAGAAAGATCAGTGCAGCAGGGCAGCCTGGAGTAATTAGTTACATATTTATTAGCATCTCTCCCACACGTGTTCACAGCTCTCGGGGCAGTACACAGCAGGACACGCTGGGGTTCCCCTGAATCCTGCATCTTGTGATGCGGGCAGTATCAGAGGAGGGATAACACATTCTTGGCCTCCTGCTGTGTAAATTCACACCTGCCTCTTTCCTTTAGTCTCTGTTGCCACATCGCAGGGAGGAGTGGGGTGGACAAGAGTCACAAGAAGAGAGGTGCCAGCACATCAGGGTTTGAGCCTTCGGGCGGGCAGCTGACAGCAGGTTTTACGTGGTGATATGTGCACATCTGTGCCTAGGTAACATGCAGAAAACAGGACAGCAGAGCCCAGTGTGTGATTCATCTCAGCCTAAGGTAGATGTTTAAATTAGAGCAGATGAATCATGCCCTTGAAATTCCTTTACTGAATATAGGCTTCTCTCGCTACTAGGGAGCCTAGCTCTGCTGTAGGTATTTGAACGCAAAGGCTTCACTTTCTCAGCAATTCCTATTGCTAGGTTTGCCCACACTGCCCTCCAGGCAGGGAAACTGAGGCAGCAGCACAGGCCAGGTTCATACCCAGACTCCTCTTTTATAATCTGGACTTGGAAAACATCTCTCAGTCTCAGAGACAAATGCTTGGTTGCCCCTCAGTGGGATATGGGAAATGCAAGACATTAGAGTGCAAATAGCACTCACTACTCAAGTAGCTACAACTTTATTGCATGTGCTTGTGGCCATGAAGGACCTACAGGGTTTGTCTGTGGAGGAAGAACAAGGCCAGGAAAGTAAGCGTGCTGAATAGCAGAGGTTGTGTTAGAAATATTGTATTTGTTTAGACTGGATACTAGGAAAGATTTCTTTACTGAAAGAGTGATGAGGCATTGGGACAGGCTGCCCAGGGAAGTGGTGGAGTCACCAACCCTAGAGGTGTTCGAAGAACTTGCAGACATGACACTTCAGGATATAGTTTAGTGGTCGTGGTAGTACTGGGTTGATGGTTGGACTTAATGATCTTGGGATCTTTTCCAACCTTAATGTTTCTATGATTCTGTGAAAGGCACTAGGAAGGCTGTTTTGTAAAGCAGCAGAGCTATGTTGCCTTACACCAGTCTGAGATGCTTCCTTGCTCTGTTACTGATGTACTTGTTCAACTTTGGGGCATGTCATTTAGACCTTACTAGTTTTTTTAAGTTATCTTATGATGGGGGGTTTTCATTTTGGGAAAGAATGTTGGATTCAGGGTGAAGAGCGTGGGGCTCAAGGGATGAAGGGGTGACTGGTGTTAGGTAAGGTCCCAAAGTCCTTGTAGCATCCGCATTTTCTGCTCACCACGTAGAAGACTTGGAGATGTTTGATCCCTCCCACAATGCTGATAGACAGCAGAGTAAGCAGGGCAAGGAGGGGTTCCTGATTTGGAGGCAAAATAGTTATGAGCCTTCCTCCTCCCTCCCAACAGACACCCTGCAGTCACCAGCCCTGACTGGAGCTCTCTCCAGGAAAACAAAACCAAAAAACAACCGAGTCTTCATGTACAAGAAGCCCATTGCTTGTAGGACAGACAGGCAGATGGGTCACTGTGATCTGTCTAGGCTTGAAATGAGTGTAAAGCCCATTTGTGCTTAAACCAGTTTTTTATTTTGAGCTCATATCAGATAAGTATGGTGGATAAAGAAGTGGCCACAGACACTGCAATTATTTGCACAGCAGCAGGACAGGAAATCATGGGCTTGGTCTGCACAATGAAGCTGTAGTAGATGTGGGCCAAAAAAAAAGAAAAGCTTTCCTTCCTAATTAGATGCTCAAAAACAATTAAAGAAAAGCAGGGTGGGTGGAATAGCATGGAATATTTCTTATTTAAACACTTTATTTTCTTTAATCTCATTTGCCTTACTGTGAGAGTTGTTTCCTAAATTAATAAAAACAGTCACCTATAGTGTAGCAAGGCAGCTTGGGGGCACCTATTGTGTGTGCAAATCTTGGGAACAATCAGCGACTCACCTGAACAAATAACCAGGCTTCCTGCTCCCTAATCTATCCATGTCACATTGTCCAGCTCTCCTGCATTCTGCGCACCCAGCACAACAATCCACCTCGTGCCCTCAAGCCTCCTGATGTGATTAACTGCGGCATCTTTAATAAAACCTCTGGCAATATTTCCTCCTAAAGCAGAGCAAAGATTTCATTTACCCATCCTCCTTTATTTTGCCAAATTCCATTTTTATTTCATTGTATAATTAATCAGGCACTGGAGCATATGACAACTTGGCTTAAATTTAGTTCTCACTTCTCCTAGGCAGCCTTGTCAGATACAGTTGGCTGGTCAAACACAGAGTTGGATTTGTCTGAAAAAGCAACACAGAAATCACCGATCTGGATCAGACCTTTACTCCATCAAATCTAAAATCTTTCCTCCAACAGCAACCAGCATCAGGCACTTCAGAGAGAGGTGCACCAGGTGCAAGCAAGGAACACTACACCAAAAACCAAGTTGCCCTAAGGGGAAGAGGTTCCTAAACCTGACGGTCCTCTGATATGAGAGAGTATCTCTGCCCTGCACATGAAGGACACACACACACATATCCTCCAACACCCCTCCTCCAGCCTGGATAGCTGCTGAGATTTGTGTTCTCTCTGAGTGCCCATGGGATAGTCCAAATCACTTGGATCTTGACTCACCAGGTGGGAAAAAAGGGTGTGTGCAAAGCCTAGAGGCTGCTCAACGGCTGAGTCTTTACAAAAACATCAGTGGGTAACATGGGACAGATTATGTTCTGCAAAGTGCAGAACTCCAGGCACTAAAAAATAAAATGTGAGATCATTTCTGTCCTATATTGATCTCTACATCAGGGAAGTGCAGCATAGAGCTTGATGGTGTGCAGGGCTGAGAGCTTTATTTATTTTTCACCCTTTCCCCATATAGGGTTTCTTTCCTAGTACTTCAATATCTACAGGTTTCATTCGACCTTCCCAATAAACACCTAAGATATGCAAGCTAGTTATCAGCACTATCGCACTAACTTGTTCTCCCTCAGGATCCTCTCCCCAGATCCATGCAGGTCTGTTCCTCCAGGCTGTTATTCTCACAGTTGATAAACTGGACCTATGTCTTGTCTTTTGGTCACCCAATATGAAGAATCATCTCCCAGAGCAGGCTAGGGCTTGGACATGCCATGCCAGCACCTGTATGTTTCTTGGACCAACTGTCCACGTCAGGACAAAAGGTCATGATATGGTGGCCAGAAGATATGTCAGATGAAAGTTTTTGGGCATTGGGGTGCTTTATAGGAAGGAGATTGGGGGTGAGATCCTGGTCTGGGGAGACACTGGGAAAAAAATTCTCATCTAAACAATAGGAAACAAAGGCAAATATATCTATACATACACATATTTGAGAAATGGAGAGAGAAACAGAGAAAAAGAAGATACACAAAACATACTCACACTTACATTGATATGTACTACTCAAATGCAAAGAGGCCTTATTGGATCAAAAATGAAGGATTACTTTTGAAAAAATAAAATAAAATAAAATGAATTGTCAAAAGTGTGAGATTTTCTAGGTGGGAGCAGGCTGGGAAAAGCTTTCACTGGCATCTAGTGGTACATTGCAGAGGTAGAGTCACTGCAGATGATGGAACTTCACTTCCAAAGTGAGTTTCCCCGGGATAGCTGAGACTCTCTTTGGACTGGGAGGTCACAGTTTCCAAACTGGGCTGAGGAAGAGCCATTTCTGGACATAGCCTAACCCTGCCCTGACAACTATGTCTATGAAGCTGTTTTGGGGATGAGCGTGAGGCACTCCGAGTCTGTTTTCTGACCACATGGAGTCATATCAAGTGCATATTTGATCTCTTCTTTTCTGGGACTTTGGGGCTTTGTGTGAGCCTGAGGGGACAGCAGGCAGATCTGGTCTGTCTGAAGGAGAGGGTGAGCTGTGGGGGGACTGACCTGGGAAAATTCCGATGTCAATGGAGAGAAACAGGAGCTCAGAGAGTACAAGTCATCTGCGTCACTAGAGATGTCCACATTAGAATAAGGTACCTTTGCCCGACTGAATGAATGGACACTGACACAGCTGAAATGGCACCATGCTGGCCCTTTCCTCCAGATCTCTCTGGCAGCAAAGGAGTCACACTCATGTTGCCCTCAGGTTCTCCAGGTAAGCCCCTCACCCATGTCCTGTCTCAGCCTCTCTCCCTCCATGGTCCCACACACCAAGATGGGACTGATTGATGGAGCTGGTAGCTGGCACCATCCAAAGTGTTGGTAGGTAGGAACAGTGGGAAGAAAACAGGAAGGATGGAAAAGGGAGGGCATGTTGCCTAAGGAGTCCTGCACATGAGGAAACTTACCTCAACATACCTGGGGTCTACTGTGGCCTGTGACTGTGGTCTCTTCTGTCCACCCAGGATCTGCTGTGGCACCTTCACGCATCAGTGCAGAAAATCTTCAGTAAAGCAAACTGAACGAGGCTTGTGCATCTTCTGCTGTGCATGTACGGGTGTAAATAGGGTTAGATTTGTATGACTTATTCCTTCGCTGGACTGACATACAAGCTGGAACGTAGGTGCACCTTCATAATGGTGCTGCTGCCTCACACTGGTTGTTTGTATTAGGGCAGGAAATAAACCAGCAGACTTTATTCAAGGCACATGCACTGTGTAGACTAAATCTGAACTCCAGGAGCCCTGTAACCTTGAACTTCTTTGTGCTGTCTGAGCTAGGCACCTCACCATCTCCTGCCTCAGTTTCCCTAAATCAAAGAGGAAAAGAATAGCACATTTGCAGACTTGTATCATATTCAGGACAAGAGTGGAGGTGCTGGCTTATGCAGGAATGAGTGGTACTGTTCAATCTCAGAGACAGGGGACAGCACCTAATAGCTACCCTGAGGAAGAGTCATACTGAAGCAGCTTTTCATCGAAAACCCTCACAGAGAAGCATCCTGGGCTAGACCTTCCTACCCAGTCTCTAAGCCTCACTGTGCAGGGCAGATCCAGGAAGGTCTGGGCACTTTCTGTAAGGTCCTGCTGAGGTTCAGCCTGTCCCAGGTGGTGTTCATCACTCTGCTAAATCGAGCCCATATGTCTCAGTGCCTACCCCTGTCAAATCTGCATGCTCCTTCTGAGCGTTGAAAAGGATCTTTTGCTCATAACTAGGCACCAGCCTCATTTGCTGCCTCTTCCCAGGAGGATTGAAAGCTGCTCTGGACACTAGAATTACTCCCTAAAATTAATGTTTCCTCTCCTGATACCTCCTGGAGCAAGTCCCAGATGATCAGCTTGGGAAGGAGGAGGATGCCTGCAGCACCGTGGAATGTTTTCCTTACAGCAATAAAGAAATTAAACACTCTCGGCTGGGGCAAGAGAGCAATGGCCTGATCCTATCGCACTGACTGCCCTGGCAGAGAGGGAAGGATGGGGGACCAGAGCTGCTGGGGAGAACTACAATTCCCAGAAGGCAGTGCGAGCCAGGGACACTTCCAGCTTCCCCCCAATATAACGGTGCAGAAAAAAAGCCCATCAGGGAGAAATTTCTCTCCTTTCCCTCCCTTTGCTCCTGCTAACACCTTGGCAGCGGCGTGAAAATCCCTCCCGGCAGCGCAAGTTGAGAGCATCTCCCCCGTCCTTCCCCCTGCTCCTCCAGCCTTTGCTCTTTGTCTTGGTTTCGCCTCACCCTTCCTCCGGTAGCTCTCACTTCCACTGGCCACAGACTTCCTTTGGGTCAGCCCAGCCGCGCCTTTTGGGCCCCCCCAGCCGCGGCTGCAACACAACTTGCAGCCAAGTCACACGCACTGTTGTGCCGCTGAGACTGCCCCGGAGGAGAAGGATGCCAGACGGGGATTGATGGCCAGCTCAGGTAAGATGCTTTCGGCCAACTGTCCTTTCATTTGTCCGGCTAAAGGAAATAAAAGATGAAGCAAACTCCCTGGGATCTGGTCATGCCCTTGATTCAAACCCTGAGCCCAGGGGTATTGTGGACCTGGAAGTAAAGGCAGGATTTGGATGTGTAGGATCTGGATATTTGGGGGGGGTTGAAAAAATGAAGACAGGAGGCAGGAATTTCTTCTTTTACCTGATCTGAATCCACGAGTTTTTTGATTATTGCCAAAATGCAGAGGCAATGGAAATGCTGCTGCTGGTGAGTTGTGTCCTCTGCCAGACCAGGGTGAGCATCCATGGTGAGGAGAGAGGCCACGGACACCGCAGTGAGCCCGGTACCCACGGGCAGCTGAGCGTGTCCCCCAGCGTCAGCCAGACCTGAGAGAGGGTCCTTGCTGGCAGGAGGCTAAATCCATTGCCCACCCAGGGGACTGAGGATCTTTCTCAGTGAAAATACACTACTAAACTTTTCTGAATCCTCTTCCCAGGCTGGCTGATACTGGGCCTTTGTCTGCTAAATTAAAACCAGTTGCAGGTGTCATACAGCTGCTCCCCCACCCAGGGAAGGGGTCTGCCACATCTGGATACCCTGAGTCTCCCCACCACTAGCAAAGACTACACCCAGATCCTGCTCCAAGTGGGTGGTTTGTGTCTCTTGACACAGTATGAGTTTTGCAGGTAGTTGATTTTCGATTTTTACTCTTGGTTTTGTTTTCCTGTGGTTCCTCTCTACCAGCATGGAAAATTCAGCTTGGACAGGAGCTCTGTTGTGTTTCAGTGGTGAGGATCTGGATAGAGTAGCTGAAGGGAAAACACAAGCAGTGAAACTAAATCTGAAGTAACTTTCCCCATTATAACAGTCCTCTGAAATCTGAAATGGCTGCATACTTCACTTTCCTCTCTGGCCTTTCTCCTTTGAGGAGCATGTGGCTGCAAACTGCATCGCAGCTGTGCTTGGATGTTGACCCTCCACACCTCCCATCACTTTTCCTCTGATCCATGGCATCCTCAGTCCCCTACGCCTCAGTGACAGGCTCCCCAGGGACTCATCTTCTCAGCCACAGCCTTCCCAGAGACCCATGGCTCCAGGGACAGGTTTCACGGACAGCCCATATCCTTGCTGGCAGCCTGCCCCATAACTGGTGGTTTTGGCAGCAGCACCTGCAGCCACCAGTCCCATCAGTAAAGGTCTGCCCAGCCACATATACACTTGCTGACAGTCATCTTCAGCACCACTGTCTTCCTCTCCTCAGTCTTTCTGGCTCCTTTCCCTGCTGAAGTTCAGCTGTGATAGATGTTGCTCACATTTTTGTTGGACCTGATTTTGGTTTATTTCTCCCTAACGGCAATACACAGAACCCAGACCCTGCTGTCACATGAACCCTCTTGAAAAGGAAAAAGTCACAGAGGTTTTCATAACTCGCTTCTCCAGCCGCCCACTGAGGACACCACCGACCTGTCTTCTCCTGTGCATGGGGCTCTGCCACCAAAAAGCAGCACATTTCAGTTTGCAAATGGTGCCCACTTTGGGTTTCTTCTAGGTTTTGGGGCTTTTGGTTGCTGCTCAGTCACTCCACAAATAAATGGGACTAATGAAAATAATTACTGCAAAGTGCATTAATTAACTTGTTTACTTATAAAACTTCTTGGTAGGAGGACAGAGGACTATTCTGGGAGCAAAATGCTAGCGCAGCAACAGTAGAGTGGAAACCTCAGTGTCACTGCAGCAGCGAGTGCATCACAGATACCCCATTGCCAGGGGAAACTATCCTGTTCCTGCTCTCTCTGCTGGAGTCCAGACAAGCCTGTGGCTTCAAAGGTCTCAGGTTCAGCCTCCCACGGAAGAGCCAAAGAGCCACCCGTTATGTCGACATAGCGAGCACAGGAGGTGGAGAAGAACTAAGGACTTAATAATTTTCCCCTTGATTTTTTTTCAGTCAAGCAAGCCAAGTCTGCAGGAATTCCAGGGAAGCCTCTCCAGGAGATCAGAGGAGGCAGGAGATGGAGTTACAAACGTCGTGTCTGCAAGCTGAGGTGGGAGGAGGCTGAGAAATGAGGAACACTACACACTTCTTGTAGCCCACAGCTGGTGTGCAGTAGCAGCACCCTTTCCCTGACGGGGAATAAAGTGCATCCATTAAAGTACGCTTGGATGTGTGTGTCCTGCTGGTTTTTGTATCCTCCCAGACAGTCCATCCCCATAACACTGTGGCTTTTTTGTACCTGTCGGCTGCTTGGCAGCCCCACCACGTGCCACCGGGTGAAGGGCGCTGCTGCCATGAAGGACTTGTTGAAAGGCCTTGTTGAAGCGCACGGTGCTTACGAGCCACCCATGTCAGGAGTGCGACAAGTCCTTCAGCAAGAAAGGAAACCTGGAGAGACACCAGTGGATCCACGCGGCAGAGGAGCTCTTCACTTGTGAGGAGTGTGGGAGGCGCTTCGCCACCCG
>NW_009736753.1:0-14881 GCF_000703405.1 Apaloderma vittatum | reverse complement strand
TAAACAATCTGATGATCCAGCAGGGTCATAAGCTCTTTTATATGGGTCTCAATCACGGGTCGTCTACCACCACCATCTGCAACTCCTCGAACGCTTCCATCAGTGCTGCCTCTATACAATCCTAAACATCCACTGGACTGACTCCGTGACTAATGTCACTGTCCTTGGACGGGCAGGGGTCACCAGTGCCGTGCTGCTGAGGACGCAGCTGTGCTGGGCAGGGCACATCTCCAGGATGGAGGATCACCACCTCCCTAATGTTGTCCTCTGTGGTGAACTCGCCACCGGCTGCCGCAACAGAGGAGCCCCAAAGAGGGGATACAGGGACTCTCTGAAACAATACCTCAGTTTTGGCCGTATTGACCATCAGTGGTCCACTCTGGCCTCCAATCGGGAGACGTGGAGACACACCATCCATAACGCTGCTGCCTCCTTTGAGAACACATGTAGAATTAGTCTCGAGGAGAAAAGACAACGCAGAAAGAACCGTGCCTCGCCAGTACCGCCTCAGGAGACTTTCCGCTGTGCCTTTTGGAACCAGACTTGCCTATCCCACATCAGCCTTTTTAGCCATCAGCGCGCTCGTAGCAAGTGTGGGTAGAGCCCTTCCCATATCTTCGTTCGTGAAGCCCAGCCATGATGATGATGATGATTCAGAGTCTTACCTGCCCGGGCTGTGAGCTGTTATTTTTACATTTAGTTTTATTTTGCAGGATGAAGTAAATAAATATTGTTGCTATTTACATGCTCCTTTCTCTGAGAGACCCCATTGTGTTTATGCTAGAAGGCTTGTGAATGTTTGGTACATAGAGTTCAAACTAACAAACTCTAATGGAACTCGATAACCATAAAGACTAAACTGAAACCCACCATATGGTCTATGCAGCAGTTTCATTTGAGGGTCTGTTAGATTTATGGCCTCACTTTTGAACATGTTTCAAGGTTGGCAGCGCAAGGAAAAACTGGAGTAACTGCTTCTATTAAGTGTTCTTGGGAGTAAGATGCTGAAAACAGCAGAAAGAAATTATTTGGTCCAGTTTCTTTCTTAGCCTAGTGTATCGTATACCTTGTGTTAAACATTCCGATAATACATGTCAAGCTCTCCCTAGATGGATTTTTCTTGTTGTAGTTGTTCTTAGATTTTATTTTATTAGCTGAAACTAGCAGTTTGCTGCAGTCAAATAATCTTTATTAGTAGTTTACTTCTTTTTTCTTGAACACAGTTGTCCAAAATTCTATACCACATACCAAATGCAAAAACATGAGTGCAGAAAACTTACTAGTATTCTTCCTTAAGGTCAGAGACTCATGGTTGCTCAAGAAGATGAAACAATGCAGAGATACACAGAATAAATTGTCAATTAAATTATTCAACCTAAACAAGACTCAGGCTTATTTAAGGAAATATTTTGGAGTACTAGTACAAATAAAGATAAACAACAAAAGCAAGTCATTTTTTCGAAGGGAAGTAATTACATTTTATGTAATGTAATTATTATTTGGTATTCTGAATGTCTATAATTAGAGTTTTAGAATGTAAATTTATTCTCCTCCATTTTCACTGAGTGACCCCTGCCAGTCTCTCTCATTCACAGAAGACACTTTTGCAAAATATATTGAGGGGTTTGATAAGAACAAGTAGGTGGTTGGCTCTCAGGAGTTAATATGCCGGTGAATTCAGGCTCAGAATACTTGTCCAGTTCTAGTTGGCATAATGGCAAGAAGTTTCTTTCTGCTGCTTGACTCTTTGGTAGGATTAGAGAAGTTTCTTCTTCCCTCGATATTGTCTATATTGTAGTGGTATTAGTGTCAGGACAAAAAAAAAGAGGTACCTTGAAATGATCTTGAGCGTGACCTTAACTTTATGCATCAATTATTCGGAACTAATGAAATCCTGATGTCCGTGCTCCTACCCTTTGGTAAATGTGAAGCAGCCTTCCTCTTGTTAATGTAGAGGAACAGACTTAAACTTTCTGGAGCATGCACTATTGTGTAAATAGCTTGTGACAGACTAAATTAATTCATTATGAAATGGAACTAAAAATAATATATTTTAAAGAATAATCCAAAGATATTTTGGTGGAACTGTTAAACGTTAGTGGTGTTTCAAAGCTGTAGAATATTTCTTCAGTGAAAAGATTGGAAAGAGTTCCATTAACTTAGATGAATTTTAATTTTTTTTTAAAAATTTCATACTTTTTTGGTTGTTGTTTTGCAGGATACAAAATTATGGATAATAATGGAATATCTGGGTGGAGGCTCTGCCCTTGATCTAGTAAGTAAATTATGTATGATTTTTGTTATTTTACTTCACATAATTATTTTCCTATCTTAGAATTCTGGAAACTATAACATGTCATTTGGCTATAGCAATGTTTTCTTCTAGTAAAAGAGAAAAAATATTGGTCAATGCCAGGAAAATGTTATTTTCTATGAGGCAAGGCTGATTATTTGTATAGATGGAAGGGAACTAAGCAACAAAATATTGGAAGCAGCTTATAAACATCTTGGAATGCTAATTCAGTCAGCCAGAGAGTGCTAGTGGCTGAATGTAGATTTTTTTCTCCTCTCAATTCTGCTACCACAACTCCTCCTAGTGTATATGTATTAATGTATCTTCCCCATCACTACCACCTCCAAACAAACATAAACAAGTTTCCCTGTTTGAAGTCTCGCTGAGGTCTAAATAGACTAAATAGATAATTTGGGCTGGTATTAAAAATGTGTATTTAAATAGAAGCAGCTGTGGACACCTTCAGGGCTAGAGAGGCGTTGCAGAGAGACCTGGATAGACTGGAGAATTAAAGAAATTTAACAAGTGCCACATTCTCCACCTGAGATGGAGTACAGAGTTTTAACTCATTATTCAAAAGGTTCAGTGCAGATTATCTTTCCTGGGACTTGATGCTGTCCATTCACTTTACCTATTAAAAAAAAAAAGGCCCAACATAATAGTATAAACCCAATATAATAGTATTTTAAAATACTATTATAGAAATAAAAATGGATGTTTCAAGTATGTGAATATTGTCATACCAATTGAGTCACAATGTCTCTCTAGCATAGCCTGCTGTTCCCAACTGGGACAACTGAGAAATGCTTGAGCAAAAAGCAAAAGAGAAAAGGCCAGTATACAGCAATACTGCTGGTGACATCCAGGAGACAGGAGAGGGAGTAGTAAATCCAGGCTTCCTGCAGTTGTACTGCCGTATTTTAATTGTAATTACCTTTTGGAACTCCGTTTTTGCCTTCAGTTTCAACATCCTGTTAGAATGAGTTCTGTGGTTGTGTAGAAATTGGTTACAATCCCCATAAAGATATACTGAAAAAGGTTTGTTTATTTTTGTCATAGTTTTTTGTTTTCCCTGATGAAGGGCAGTTATAAACTAGATTGCTATTATAATTTGTTCCTTTCTTTGTGCTTCAAAAAGTATAAAAGAGCAGAAGGAAAACAGATGTTACCATATTTTCTTGTCTTTTTTCTAAATCATATGCACTTCACTTGTTTGGTGACCACGTGTTTATTCCTTAAGCTTGTTGCCTAGAAATAGTACAAATTCTGATGCCGAATAAATTGTGTTGCAGAACTGAAATCATCATGTAAGTGTCTGTTAAGCGTCTTGTATGTGCTTCATTCATTTTCTATTTACGTTCTGCTGCATGTTCTCCTAGTTCTAACATGCACAGTTTAGTTCTCAGTTGGAATGTGGTAGGGCAGCTGGCACAGTTCCTCATGTTTCTATACTCAAGACAAGACTGAGGGGAACCTTGAATTCCATGTTTGAAGTGTATATGTATCATGTTAACCTTCTAATTTCTGTACTTGAATGTGTATTGAAAATCGTGCCTCACGGGAGAAAGTAGCTTTAATGCGGTTACATGGATGTTGTTGTTCAGCTTGGAGTATAATTTAGGTTTGTTGCTGAGGTATGAGCGCTAATATTCTCAGCCTTAGTCTGTTTTCACCAATTTCAGAATGTCTTCCTGGGTTTCAGGGAGTTGCGCTATCATGTATATTATCAAAACTAAAGAAAAACAAGAAAGATAAAGCTACAAAAGTAAAACAAATATGTTGTTTGCATTACGTGAGATCTTACCTCTGTTCCTTCCTGTTAGCTGAAGATTTCTGAGATGTAGTATTTTAATTTTTATCTGAAATGCATTCTTTCTTAGAGAGTGAAGCTTGAGAGATGGAACTTTTTGATTGTGTTTTAGTGACTGCTATTGTGGAGTAAAATAGAATACTGGACTATTTCCAATATTATTTACTGTCCACAAAGCTTCAGTCTCTCTCAGAATGATCTTACTGATCAAAAAGCCTTGTTGGGTAGTGACCCTTCCTCTGTCCCTTTAGAGTTAGTGGCATACTCACTTTTAGAATGTTTATATCAGTTCTGGAGAGCTCTGAGATCTTCCACCACTGCTGTTTCTTCTCATAAGAATTAAATTACTTGGAACCTTTAATTCTAATAATTTACACATTTATACTTTCTGGTTTATGCGAAAGAAAAAGGTTAACTTTTTTTTACCATGCAGTGCTCCATCAGCCTAGCATGTTGCGTTTTAGAGAACTTCACAAAATCCATTGCAGTATATAGTAATAGGATATGTGATTGATGTGGTTCCTTATATGCCTTAGATTCTTTCTCGGACTTCAAGATTTGGGTCCAAATAGGGCCTGTGGAATAGCATATCTAAGTTCAGTGTAATGTTAATAATCATATTACAATGTAGGTGCTTATCAAATGCAGTGTATATGTGTATGACCTGATTACAAAGCAGTAACTTGAAACCATGTCTCTATGGAGCCTTTAGGAAACTTGGAAAAGTGTTTTAAATAAATCAAGTATTTCTTTGTTGTTCATAATGCCACTTCGTTTACAACTGTGTATTTTTAAAAAGAATATAGTATCATAGAATCACAGAATGTAAGGAGTTGGAAGAGACCTCAAAAGATCACCTAGTCCAACCCCCTGCCAGAGCAGGATCCCCTAGGGCAGCCACACAGGAACGCGTCCAGGTGGGTTTTGAATGTCTCCAGAGAAGGAGACTCCACAACCTCTCTGGGCAGCCTGTGCCAGTGCTCTGTCACCCTCACAGTAAAGAAATTTCTCCTCATGTTGAGGTGGAACTTCCTATGTTCCAGCTTATACTGATTATTTCTTGTTCTATTACTGGGCACCACTGAGAAGAGATTGTCTCCTTCTCCTTGACACCCATCCCTCCGATATTTATATACATTAGTACATTAATAATATTCTGAGTTGTATCTCATGTTACAAAGTTACCAAACTGGACACTTTTGAGGTGTGACAGTAGTCTTATAGTCTTACAGTCACAGTGTTATTTCTGTTCTTTGTGTCTCCTTTTTATATATATCCGTGTATATATGTGTACATACACATATATACAAATATTTTTTGTGTCTCCTAGTTAGAACCTGGCTCTCTCGATGAAACCCAGATTGCTACAATATTGAGGGAGATACTAAAAGGACTCGATTACTTGCATTCAGAAAAGAAAATCCACAGAGATATTAAAGGTAATTTTTTTTTTATTTGTATTGTAATAATATTAGAATTGCTCATGCAATGTAAATGAACACCCAGTGTCAAATGTCCTAACTTCTGCTATTTTCCTCTTCTTTATTCTAGCTGCTAATGTATTACTATCTGAACAAGGAGAAGTAAAGCTAGCAGATTTTGGAGTAGCAGGGCAACTAACAGATACGCAGATAAAGAGGAATACCTTTGTGGGAACACCATTTTGGATGGCACCTGAAGTAATAAAGCAATCAGCATATGATTCAAAGGTAAGGTGTTTCAAGGCATTGGCCAAAGTCCCTTCCTTTTTTAACTTGAATTGCATAGGTCTTCAGAATGTAGCTAATAACTTTGGCTGGGTCCAGATAGGTGTATGTTTAGATGATACCTGGCAAATAAAAGCTGTTGGGAAGGAAAGAAGCTTCCTTAATTTATATCCAGGCCTTAAGTTTCCTAGTGTATTAAGCTCATCCAGATGGCAAGGAATATTACAATATTGACAAGTATGTCCTGTTACCTTTTATCCTGCTCTGTTGAGTATTTTTTATCGTTGTTTAAAAATACATTAGAGAAAATACATACAAAATGTTAATATACTTCCACTTGTTTTTGGAAAAAACCAGTGAGCAACACTGTTGAGGAGCATGGACTTTGGGGGTATGAAAGTGTTCTTTGAAAGTGCTATTGCTCATCTATGGAAGAATGTGCTACATAGGTCTATGCTGCTCTCTGTCCATGTTCTTTTAGATGTTCTCTACAGGGAGAGTTTAATGTTCAATATCTGATTTACTTATTTGTAGATATTTACATTACACAGGATTTTGATTTAGTAGAGTGGTACAGCAGCATACTGAAATCACAACACAAGCACAATATATCAGTTGTATTATACAGTTGGATCACGGTACAAATGTGATTCCCATTACTGATCTCGTTTTGCTCATCAGTATGGCACTGGGCGTCCCCGGTTGCCACAAGGGAACCTGTGCCTTGAAGCCAGCTCCAGCTCGTTGCTTTTTTCAAAGTTTGTTTTGTTGGTTACTCAGTTTTTATACTTCTGTTGGGCCCACCGTCCACCTCGCCGTGCTGATCTGGCCAGCTCGGTAAGATGGTGTTCTGCCAACTGTATTGGGGAAGGCTTTGTGCACAGCCCAGTGCCCCACTGGTGCAGCTGTCTACCTAAAACAAAGGTCACCCTCAAGCCTCACTCATGTTGAGATAAGATCACCTTGCTTTATGGTAATTAGCTGTCATACCTTATGTTCTTCCCTGACCTCATCTTTCTTGCCGCTGTCCTCTGATCTCCTTCTAGGGATTTGTTGTTTGGTCCCATCTCCGTGCAATGGCCCAGGCTGGCGTGTTTCTTTCCACCCTCATGCCTGTAAGGAACATGCCATTACTGACTCTGGCCTAGGCTGTTTGTAGTATCACTTCCTTCTCTATTTGATTATCTTTCTGTAGAGACACTATGTAAAAATAACTAGCAGAGCTCTGTAGGGCCTCTGGAAGCTTAAATGACCCCAAATTCCCAACTCAGAGGTTGAGTAAACCATTATTATTATTCTTTTGTGGAAAGTGAGTTTTGTTTGGTTTTGGCTTGGAGATGTTGGTGATTGGGTTTGGTTGGTTGGGTTTTTTTGAGGTTTGGCTTCTGGGAATGATTTCCACTCGGACGAAAAGCAATTCAGTCCTCAGGTTTTGAATCCCAGCTGTTTCAGTCCACAATGTCATATGGGCTTAAAAAGGTCTTGGACACTTGATCAGTTCCCTGGAAGGCCAGAGCTGAAATTTTGAATCAACTAGAGATACACGTTTGCGTCTGAGCCTTTTGGCACTTAGAGACCAAACTAAATTGTACAGACAGTAATTTTGCTGTTGTTGCATAACAACCACTTGAGAAGGCCTGTTTGTTTTAAGATACTTAGGCATGTGTGTGAACACGTGTGTGAACACAGACATCCAAATCCAATTTCATTTTCCTTCCGTAAGCTTGCCATGCTTGAGAGTTGTTAGGCAGGACCGTCCTCTTCATAGCATAGTCCCAGCGAAGTGTGAACAATTTCCATTACGTAATTCCTGTGTTACCCATTTTTGTTCTTTGCCCTGTCAAATCTTCTTACATTTCACATGCTGACGGGTTCCCAATAAAGACTTGAAAGTGCTCTGTAACACTACGTGGGACACAGTTCACCTGCTTCTTTCACACAGTTCATAGGCTTCTTTCCTCATTTACTGTGCGCCTCATACCAACTGTTAAATTGTTTATTGCTCCTTTTCTGGTTGGATTGATGTCTTTGCTCATGCTGACTGCTGAAGTAAGTTTTGCTTTGCCTTGCAGAGTTGTGTTATGACAAAAAACTGCTAATCACGCTAAAGGAAGGCAGACGCATTCTGGAGTCTAATATCGATAGTTATTGCTATAAAGCCTCAGGTCTCCTGTTGATTCAGCACCGTTATCATTTGTCTCAATATTATGGCCAATTGGTGGATTTCCTGACTGTGGCTTATGCTATATTATCTGCGTAACTCATGCAGGAACTATTATTCCAGTATGTTGATTTCCACTTTAAGCAGTTTCAGATATTAAGATATAGTCACACCTCTTCTGAATTCATGTACGCTTCTGAGTTAACCATCCTATCAAGCACAGATTTCAGAATTGAAGAGACAAACTTTTGAGAAATTTTCTTGTGTGAAGCACTTAAAATGCTTATGTTTAAAAAAGTGTATCTTTATTGATTTTACATTACTTTATACTATTTAAAAATTCATGTTAATGTCTTGTAAGGCTATGTAAGAGTCATGAATACTTAACATAAGTTAGTAATTTTGAAGATAGTCTATATTTTTCCTCTGAACATATGTTATGGGAAAGTATGTATATAATGTCTTTTTATCTTTTTTTAAAGTAAATAAGGGGATTTTTCTAATAGGTAAAGAAATACTTGAATTTTGAAAAATGCTATTTTAATTCAAGATTTGACAAATGCATGCATTTCATATATATTTTTCTTTTAAAATATGTGAAACTTAACAGTGTCAATTGAAGTCCCAACTTGAACTCCCAATATTGTGTTCTGAAAATTATGTGAGGCTTTTGGACTGCTCTATGCATATGTGAGTTGTGTATTCCTTAACTTCCATACAGAATTTACCCATTTTTTCTGCTTTATTCAGTCCCATTCCTGAACTGGTTTGTGTCCTTGAGACGTTCCTGTTGTTCTTTCTCAGACCACATATTGTAACGTATTTTTACAAGGCATTCCAGCACTTGTCTTTATTGCCTAAAAAGTAATCAAGATATGTGATTTTTGACATAGAAACTGTGAGATTTTAGTATTTATCAGACTTCTGTAAGTAATAACTCAGGCTGATATATTTGAGAACCTAGGATTTCCAGATGGCTTGTGTGAGAGAGTAAGTTAGCTGTAACTGCATTTTAATGTGGTCAGTAGGTAATCTGAGAGGCATATTTGATAGCAAAACTTTCAACTTGATGTTTCATTTTCCCTTGTAGTTTATTTTTAAAGTCCAAGTATTCCAAGGGGTGATTAAAACCTAGCTGCTGAAAAAAATAGTGAAATATCAAAACATAGAGTCATAGAATGTTAGGAGTTGGAAGGGACATTGAAAGATCATCTAGACCAACCTCCCTGCCAGAGCAGGATCCCCTAGGGCAGCCACACAGGAACGTGTCCAGGCGGGTTTTGAATGTCTCCAGAGAAGGAGACTCCACAACCTCTCTGGGCAGCCTGTGCCAGTGCTCTGTCACCTTCATAGTAAAGGATTTTCTTTTCATGTTGAGGTGGAACTTCCTATGTTCTAGCCTATACCCATTATTCCTTGTTCTATTGCTGGGCACCACTGAGAAGAGACTGGCACCTTCCTCAAATATTTCTATGTTCAAGATCCCCTCTCAGCCTTCTCTTTTCAAGATTAAGCAGCCCCAGTTCTCTCAGTCTTTCTTCACAGGAGAGATATTTAAGTCCCTTAATCATCCTCATAGCTCCATTGGACTCTCTCCAGTAGGTCCCTGCCTCTCTTGAACTGGAAAGCCCAAAATTGGACACAGTGTTCCAGGTGTGGTCTCACTAAGGCAGAGTAGAGGGGGAGGAGAACTTCCCTAGGCCTGCTGGACACACTTTTCTTAATGCACCCCAGGATCCCTTTGGCCCTCTTGGCCACAAGGGCACACTGCTGTCCCATGGACAACTGGCTGTCCACTAGGACTCCAAGATCTTTCTCCACGGGGTTTCCTTCCAGCTGGACGTCCCCTAATCTGTGCTGGTGCCTGGTGTTATTCCTCCCCAGATACAGGACTCCACACTTGTCCTTATTGAACTTCATGAGGTTCCCCTTTGCCCAGCTCTCCAGCCTGTCCAGATCTCACTGGATGGCAGCGCAGCCTGCCTGTGTGTCAGCCACACCTCCCAGTTTGATATCATCAGTGGACTTGCTGAGAGTGCGCTCTATCCCCTTGTCCAGGTCATTTATGAAGATATTGAACTGAACCCAGTACTGATCCCTGGGGAACGCCACTGGCCACAGGCCTCCAACTTGACTCTGTGCCGCTGATCACAACCCTCTGAACTCTGTTGTTGAGCCAGTTAACAACCCACCTCACCTTCCAGTCATCTATCCCACATCTCTTGAGGTTACCTACGAGGATGTTATGGGGGACAGTATTAAAAGCCTCACTGAAGTCAAGGTATATGACATCCACTGCTCTCTCTTCATCTGCCCATTTGGTCACACTTTTAGAGAAGGATATCAGATTAGTCAAGCAGGATTTCCCCTTAGTAAATCCATGTTGGCTACTCCTGATAACCTTCTTTTCTTCCATTTGGTTAGAGATGGCCTGCAGAATGAGTTGCTCCATCCTGTTTCATGGGATGGAGGTGAGGCTGACTGGTCTGTAGTTGCCTGGGTCCTCCTTCTTGCCCTGTTGCGCAGCCTGCCTGTGTGTCAGCCACACCTCCCAGTTTGATATCATCAGTGGACTTGCTGAGAGTGCGCTCTATCCCCTTGTCCAGGTCATTTATGAAGATATTGAACTGAACCCAGTACTGATCCCTGGGGAACGCCACTGGCCACAGGCCTCCAACTTGACTCTGTGCCGCTGATCACAACCCTCTGAACTCTGTTGTTGAGCCAGTTAACAACCCACCTCACCTTCCAGTCATCTATCCCACATCTCTTGAGGTTACCTACGAGGATGTTATGGGGGACAGTATTAAAAGCCTCACTGAAGTCAAGGTATATGACATCCACTGCTCTCTCTTCATCTGCCCATTTGGTCACACTTTTAGAGAAGGATATCAGATTAGTCAAGCAGGATTTCCCCTTAGTAAATCCATGTTGGCTACTCCTGATAACCTTCTTTTCTTCCATTTGGTTAGAGATGGCCTGCAGAATGAGTTGCTCCATCCTGTTTCATGGGATGGAGGTGAGGCTGACTGGTCTGTAGTTGCCTGGGTCCTCCTTCTTGCCCTGTTTGAAGACTGGAGTGACCTTGACTTTCTTCCAATCTTCAGGCACCTGTTCCGTTCTCTATGATTTTTCAGAAATGACAGAGAGGGGCTCAGCAACAATGGCAGCCAGCTCTATCAGCTCTCTATCTCCATTTACAGGAATGATTTGTGCTTGTTCTGGAGTTTCCTTGTCACAGATAAGCACATCCTAGAAATGCCTGGTTGGATATATGTGCAGATGCACCCTGTTGGGGCCCATGGATTTGTGCATTTTCAGTTTCTCCAAGAGGTCTCTAACCCAATCCTCACTGACCAGTGGAGAGCCTTCCAATTTTGCTCCCTTACTTCTAGTGACTGAGATTCCTGAGGGCTGGTCTGTGGCTATAGTAAAGCTACCACCTGTAGCTATAGTAAAGCTACCACCTGTTTTATTTTTTAACTTTTCCTGTGCCATTTATTTTCTTTTCTTCAAGCTATTTATTCTTTGCTGTAATGTCCTCATAGGGACTTTCCCTTCTTTTTTAATTTCTATTATTTTGGCAATGGTTCTTACTTTTTTTTCTCCTATTTTGATTCCTTTTTCTCATCTGAAAGTAAGCATCTTTTCTGAACTGCTTCAGCTCTTCTATATCTATTTTACTGTTCTTTCTACTATAGAACTGCTAATAACTGTAAATATTTTTTTAAATGTTCTTCTGTTGCACTATTTTCTTTGACTTACAAGAGCTTTGATGTCAGACTGAATTTTACTCAGAATGGAAGAGGAAAGACTGATGGCAGTACCGCAATAAATAGTGATTACCAGTGATTTGCTGACTCTCATCTGAACTTGGCAGAATAATCTTTGTTCAAGATTTGAAACTGTAAAAATCATAATATGTGGTAAAACTTAGTGATGACAGAGTGTCATAATTTCTTAAGGTCATGCTTCTCTCTTTCCATTTGCAGGACTGATTTGTGCCTGTTCTGGAGTTTCCTTGTCACAGACAAGGACATCCTAGAAATGCCTAGTTTGATGTATGTGCAGCTGGGACTCACATCCCTGTTTCGAGATAATTTTTTATCTGTGAAAGAAGAGGTTACCATTCCAGGAGAATTTGTTTGGGTTTTTTTGTTTGGTTTTTTTTTAATTCTTGATGCTTCCAGCAGGAATGGGCTTCCAAAACCTATCTTGGACTTCAAAGAATTCAGTGTGTAGCTATGGTTTCTTGGACTTTTTCATTCAGTTTTTGTGGAGGAAGGTCACTAGTAGTAGAAACTTATAAATATGAAGGGAGAAAAAAAAGAAAGTATTTATATATGTGTGTGCACATGTGGATATCTCTGCACATATACACATAAAAATTTGATTTTATATACACATGCTTCATCTGTGCCTGAAAGTCTGGCAGTAGAAAGTCTGTCCATTTATATGGCTTTGACACTTTCCTATTGAGAAACTGAAGTTTGGAATAAATTGGAAATAATAATTTTTAGTTAACATGAAGACTCATCTTTTCAGGTGATATTTTTCTTTCATAACCAAGAAAAGCTTTCTTGCTAGAGTGCAGTTTCTTACAGTTACATTCAGACTTGAGGATAACTTAGCTGATAATACTGTTATTAAGACAGATAAAACTCGGAACTCATTTAATTGTCTGTGATCAGTGTGAGATGGAGGTTCTGTAACGTGGGTTAACAAAACATCATTTCATAGATTTGATGGCATGCTAATTGAGTCAGATATTTTTTCCCCATACTTACTTGCAAAATTAAATAACTAAGCTTTTAACAGTAGAATACTGCCTGAACAAGGAAGAAGGAGCTTGTTTTTAGTCAGGCAATGTGGAATGGATGCATACCTTGCAGCTGTCAGCCTATAGTCTTATGTGATTTAGTTAACAGAAAAGACCCAAAATGTAAATATTTTTGATATCTTGTTCTTTGGAACAGATGCCTCTGTGACCTTTTTTTTTTGTCTTTCACATTTATGAGGGGTTTATTTGTCCATTCTGTTGACTTTTAGGTCTATTATTTCAGCAGAACATGGATAATGATGATCATAGAATCATAGCATGTTAGGGGTTGGAAGAGACCTTGAAAGATCATCTAGTCCTTAGCAGGATCCCCTAGGGCAGCCACACAGGAACGCATCCAGATGGGTTTTGAAAGTCTCCAGAGAAGGAGACTCAAAAACATCTCTGGGCAGCCTGTGCCAGTGCTCTGTCACCCTCACCTCATGTTGAGGTGGAACTTTCTATGTTCTAACTTATACCCATTATTTCTTGTTCTTTTGCTGGGCATCACTGAGAAGCAATTGTCCCCTTCCTCTTGACACCCACCCCTCAGATATTTCTATACGTTAGTAAGGTCCCCCCTCAGCCGTCTTCTTTCAAAGCTAAACAGCCCCAGTTCTCTCAGTCTCTCCTCATAGGAGAGATGTTCAAGTCCTTTGATCATCCTTGTAGCTCTCCCTTGGACTCTCTCCTGTAGGTTTGTTGATGCATTACTTCAGGCAGATTTGGCAATTGGATTAGTATATAGGGACACAGCATTCCCTAGAAAGAGTAGCACATCTTGATGATGAAAGCCTATGAAACAAATATATTTAAATAATCTTCCCTAAGCAAGTGATATGCATATTGTGACATCTCTTAATAATGCGAAACCAATTTCAATAATGAAATTAAATGGTAGCCGATCTGATGTGTTACTTGATTTGTCCCTCCAAGTTGGCAGTGAGCTTTTGGGTCTGCATTTTGCGTGGGCATGACTTAGAGAAGTTTGCCGTAGATCAGACTTTATTGGCCTGCAAGACCTGACTCGCAGGAGAAGGTCTGCAAAGCAGATCGGGCAAAGAAGTGCTGTCAGTATGTCAGAAGCTGCTTGAACCAAATACTTCCCTGGTTGAAATCTTGGGTTGAAAAAGTTATGCAATACTGTTCTAGACTGCATTTCTCTAGTCTGTGAATAAGAGTGATCTATGAGACAGTGTTAAACCCTAGGAAAATTATAAAGTATTGCATCTCTGATGGTTGTACAAGCTCATGCTTATTAAGAAAAATTCCCGTGCATGTTATAATATTTTCTTTTATGCTAGTACTTGAGTCTTGCCCCATATGTCCCTTTCAACCCCTACCATTCTGTGATTTACCTAGGATACTTGAATATGGTGGATAAAATGGTAGTTTATAACAACTCTACCGTTACTTTTAAAAAATATTTGTGTTTCAAGATCAGTTATAACTGCTGGTGTAATAGTATTGATTTCAAAAAGTTTTAAAAGTCTGAGTAGACCTGCTTTATGCTGTAGAAAAAAAGCAATGAAAGAAAGCTCTACTTTTTGTGATTAGCCACATAAAAAAGACCATGATAACAAAAACAATTTCCATATTAAATTATTTAAAGGTTTAAAATCTACCTTTACAAATGTGCTGATTTTGGCTGGGGTAGAGTTAATTTTCTTCATAGCAGCTGGTAGGGGGTTTGGAAAAATCCAAATCCATGGTTTGGATTTGTGCTGATAACACAGGAGTATTTTAGCTGTTGCTGAGCGATGCTTGCACAGGGTCAAGGCCTTTTCTGCTCCTCACCCCACCCCAGCAGCGAGCAGGCTGGGAGTGCACAGGAGGTTGGAAGGAGACACAGCTGGGACAGCTGATCCCAACTAACCAAAAGGACATCCCAGACCATATGATGTTGTGCTCAGCATATAAACGAGGGGGAAGGTGGGCCGAGTGCCACTGACTGGCTGGGCATTGATTGGTTGGTGATGAGCAGTTTTTTTCACTTGCGTCACTGGTCTTTCCTGATTTTTTTTTTTTATTTCCTTTTTTAGTTTTATTTTTTCCTCTCCTGTTATTTTCCTTTTCATTACAATTTATTTAT
>NW_009736752.1:0-54664 GCF_000703405.1 Apaloderma vittatum | reverse complement strand
AAAAGGTGCTTCCGAGTCAGGGTGAGGGCTGCAGGTCTGGACTGAAGAAAAGACGGCGGTGGCTGTTGAAATCCTCTGCTGTTATGCTCGAGGGGAACAAAGAAAGAAAATAGATTATTTTAGGAGGGGGGCCATCCCTAATTTGCCCCGATAAAGAAGAATCTGGTTTACATGTGGTTTATTCCACAGTCCTGTTTGCCAGGAGTTCTTTCGCCTCTTCTCTGAAGTACCTGAAACAGGGGCTTTATAGTTCAGGACCTTTGTGGGCCAGTAGCCTGTTACTGCAGCCCAACTTAGAGCATGTCCTGGTAGAATGACCTGCCCCACACTGAGGAAGCCCAGGGCAGCATGGGAGGCAGCCTGTGTGCTATTGAATTTACATATTTGATGTGTTGCAGGTTGGCTTTAACTTTGGGGGAATTTCATCCTTTGGGACATAAAATTGCACAGTCCCTGAGCTATGTAAAATGCTCTTTTGCAAAATAAAATGCGCAACCTATAGGTTATCTCAATCTTATGCATTACCCATCAGAATCAAATCCTGGTTTGGGAATTTCTGGTTTTGCTGAAAAGTCAGCATCTGCTGTAGCAGGAAGGTTATCACTACAGATTAGAGTGGTGCCAGGTCCCTGCCTGATTCTTTGGAGGTATTGTGTGATTAAGGCACCTTTGCCTAAACTTTAGTTCTAAACGTAAGGCAACCATCTTGGCTAAAACATTGCCAGAGCACTTGGCCCTCAAATAATTAACCATTCTCATGGCACTTGATGTGGGATAATTATCTAAAGTTACTTAATTGCCTACATAGCATTGTTCACACATAAGAACATTGAGAAAGTTTCCAGGACAGCGTGCAGCTGGTGCATAAGGAGCTCTCCCCACAAAGGTTTTCAAAACAAGGTTAAGGGTTGGTAGCATTAAGGTAGTTTAATATTCTGACACTAAGAGAAAATCCCATGCAGCATGGAACGTTTTGGAGATACCATGGTCAAGCTCCGTGAGCACAAAGGAACCTGAAGATGTCAAAGGACACAGTTGACTGCACATTTACTATCCTGGGCCAATAGTCTTTCGATAGATGCTGTTCTTTGGGTGAACTATGTTCATTATAATCTCATTATAATACCAAAACACACCTGCATCCTAAAACCTACCCACCTCTGAAGTGTGACCACCCCTCACTGAGCTTGCATATTGAATTTTTCTAGTCTATACCTTTAAACACAAAGTGAAAAAAATTTACACCAATCACAATAAAGATATGCATGACTAGAGTCACTCAAGCTCCACTTGAAAGGTAATAAATAATATAAAAATGGCCCAAGAGAGGGAGAACTTTAGGGAAGATTCCACCATTGTCAGAGGAGATAACACCACAGACCCCCTCTGACTTCTGGGATCAGTCGACAGGCTGACCCTCTCTTTCCCCTCATAGTGATGCCTTTGGGTAAGGTCCAAACACTTGGTCTCATCAAATGCTGCCCCAGGATACTTAAGAAACCTTTACAGAGCTGCTCATAATCTATTACATCGGTAACTTTTGCACGTGCTTTGCAGTCAGTCACTATCACTGGCAATCAAAATGAATTTGTGTATCTGTTTCTTCAATAAATTATATTTGACTAGTATCTGGCCATATGAGTCCCTGTTGGCCCTTTATCCACAGAGTTTGGCCATGTGGGTATATTGCCACCCTGGTGAAGGATGGCCTTATACTTCCAGGGGCGCCGTCAGATCGAAGGCATATGGGCGCGTTGTGTTAGTAATGGTGAACTGGGCATAACCCAGAACCTAAGCCCAGCCGCCCCCAGCCTTTCTGATATCTGAGAACAAGCTGGGATGCAAGGGCGTTTAGCTTCTGCCAAACTGATTTGCCCCTTTATGCAGAGAGTTTGGCCGTGTGAGTTTTTGCAACAGCAATTGTTGCCCCTTTTGTGCAATAGCAATTGTTGCCTCTTTTAACGCGACAGAAATTGTTGCTGCTTTTTGCAACAGAAATTGTTACCTCTTGTCTACAACAGTAATTGTTGCTTCTCTCCTTTTAATGCAACAAGTATGTTTCTAGCTGTGCCACCTTGTTTGATAAACACAGGAACAAGCGAACATGCTCAGCCACTTGAATAGCATTAGAACTTTTAAGGGGCAGGGCCCCTGAAGGTGGTTTGTCTGTGTGAAAACACATGCTGGAATCCAGAAAGCTCTGCCTTAGTTCGTCATACAGGGACAGCTTATATGCAGGAGAGAGTATGATATTGAAGTGATTGTTTGTTCTTTCTGGAGAGAGGTTTCACATTGATTCGCTTCTGTTTTGCGCATCCCATAAATCAACTGCTGCTCCTGTTTTCCCTGGATTGTATGGCGTGAGGAGAAAACTTCTTTGGTTATCCTCTGAGTAGGGCAAAATCTGTCCCTGAATAGTTGATATTTCTACAATCAGCCTTTCCGCCTCAAGACAGAGAAAGAGAATAGGAAGAAATATCAACTGCAGACTGAGACTATATTAATTAAGACTTTCATAATTGGAGTTAGGGATGTAAGAAAAGTAAGGCAATGAGAAGACACCATCTTTACAGTTGATAGACTGTGATCTGCACACTAGAATTCTTCCTGTGCCTAATAAACGCTGATGAAGATGCTGCATGCCTCAGAGGCAGGGACCTCCAGCAAAAGTTGTGAGGTGGGAGGCAATGGTGATTTTCCAGGAAACCCCTGCTTCACCCATCATTTGGATTTCAGAGTGACTTGACCTGTGTATTAAGTGTAGTTATCAAGATGTTGGCAGTGGGGGGCTGCAGGGGCAGCCTCTGTGAGGAGGGGATAGGGGCAGCCCCTTGCCAGATACAGCTGCTTCCAGCTGACTCCAATGGACCCACTGCAGGACAGAGGTGAGCCGATCAGTCGTGATGCATCTGTGAAAGTATATTTAAGAAAGGGTAAAAAAAAAATTAAAAATGCAGCATAGCTATATTGTGAGAGAGGAATGAGGGGAAAGGAAGAAGTGTGAGAAACTGTCCTGCAGATACCAAATCAGAGAAAGAGGAGAGGTGTTCAAAGCACTGAGCAGAGATTCCCCTGCAGCCCTTGGAGGACACCATCGTGAAGCAGGTGTTTCCCAGCAGCCCATGGAGAGGACCCCACCAGAGCAGATATTCACACTGCAGCCCGCGAGGGACCCCACATCACAGCGAGTGGGCATGCCCTGAAGGAAGCTGCAGCCCTTGCTGGAGCAGACTCCTGGCAGGAGCTGTGGCCCATGGAGACAAGCCCATTAAGAAGCAGTTCATGAGGGAATGTAGCTGGTGTAAAGGACCCACACTGGAGAAGGGGAAAATCATGAGGAGGAAGGAGTGGCAGAGAGGAACTGTTACAGACTGACTGCAATCCTTCTTACCCATCCCCCTCCACTGCTCCAGAGAAGGGAGTAAAAAAGTTGGGAATGAAGCAGTGAAGTCAAGCCTAGGAAGAAGAGATGGGTGGTGGGAAGATGTTTGAGGATTTTTGTCTTTGTTTCCCACCATCCTATTGTACTTTTAGTTGGCAATAAATTAAATTATTTTTCCCTAGATCAAGTCTGTCTTGCCTGTGATGGCAATTGTTGAGTGATTTTCCTGTCTTTATCTCAACCCATGAGCTTCTCCATGTTATTTTCTCCTCCTCTCCTGCTGAGGAGAGGGAGTGAGAGAGCAGCTGCTTGGGCATGTGGCAGCCAGTCCAGGTCAACCCACCACACCCATTTCAGGTCATGCAGGAGCTTATACTCTGATGTGGCTATGCTGCCAGTTGTTTGCTGCAATCTCTTCATAAAAACAACAAATTGTGCCAGTGTCACAAGCTGTTCACCCTTGATCTAAATAGGGGAGTTAGTATCCTTAATTGTTCTCTGACAATTGCAGAGTGGGAATAAAATAAAATAAAGGGCAAAGTTACAGTGATCCTTTTACTTTAGATTACATAAAATAAAATGTTAGGCTTTTTTTAAAAGAAAGAGCTAAGCGAAAATTAAGGTGAACCTTGCTATCTATCTTGCCAAACGTGATACAAAACATTGAATCTTTCAGAAACAAATAGAAAAAGCCTTCTATTCTAATGCTTCTTTTATTCTTCCAAGAAAAGGACATAGTCCCATGGTTCTGACCAAAACACTGTAACAGGTAGCCATTATTCTGTTAGTTAGAAACTGCCTTCTACATTTCTATTTAAATAGGCCAGAAATACGTTTATAACATTTGCAAGATCCATCCATCCATCTCCTAACTATAGTGAAACGTGCCTCAGATGCAAGAAGTTGGTATATAGCTACTTGGGAAACTCTTATTAATGAAGTTATTGAAATGAGAAGAAATGAAGGCCAAATCCCACAGCAGCTATAAATGCTGTAACTCTTCTGAAGATAGGAAAGCCAGCAGAGCTATTATGATTTATGGTTACTGAGAATCTTGCCCTCCTACTAGTAGGAGTGTACTTAAAAATATAATCAATGAATTTGATTTATGTCTTTTTATGCACCAGCATGAATTCCAAGTAACATATAAATCAGGAGCTATTCAGTGCAGGTAAGTTATTCTTGATTCATACGCTGATATTTTGAGGGTGTAGAGTGAGTGTTCCCATCTCACAGGGTAAATGATAACTAGGCTGAAAGCCCAATGATACTTTAACCTGATTTAAGACCACCAGGATAAAGGTTCTCTGGGGCTTCTGGCACACCAGGGCAGGGGGAGGAGCTGTGCTTATGGGGAGGAGAGGATGAGTCAGGTTACCCAAATGGACCAGTCATGATGTTCCTTCCCACGGTGCTCAGTATAAAAGGGCCCCTAAGAAGAGCCCTGGGGCCTTCAGTGCTGCTGGCCTGGGAGGATTGACATTACCTGTTCATCTTCTTTCAGTGTGTTGCTGGTGTTTCTGCCTTCCATTTCTCAGGACAGGTTGTCTTTCCTGCCTCTCTGGTGGGAGCAGCACAGCCACTTCAGGGTTTTCCTTTCTGCTTTTTTTGGACTGTATTGAGTCTCTGGCCTCAGGTGCTCCTGTCTGCTGCTGAGTCCAGTCTGGGACTTTTTTGCTCAGGGGCTTTGTTGCCATCTGGAAGTAGTGGGTTCCATATTAGCATTCCATTAGTGGCCAGCCTAGCTTTAAATTTTGACAAACTTTAAATCTGATTGCTCTGTATCAGTAGTTTTATCTTGCAGTATGTGGACTTCTTAAGGACAGTGGACGATTTCTGAAGGGTCTCTGACAGATAGCTAAGAAAGGTAAGCTGACTGTTAGACTAGATGGACATGTGCTTCCCCTGGAAAATGCCTAGAGTCCAGAAAAATACCAGCTGTATTTGGTTTTCACAAGACCTATTTAGAGCTCCATCCTGATTTTCTGAAGTCAAAGAAAGCATTGCTAATGACTTCAGCAGCAGCACGATGCTCCTATTGTAGCCTAGTTACTGAGCCATGTAGCTGTTGCTGCCTTAGCTGTTTGAACGGTCCTTTTGCTAATAAATTGATTTGAACCTGTAAAAAGGGCAAAGAAGTACTGTGAATTTCCCTCTGACTTGGGCATAGTATAAAGAGCTGGCACAGCCTCCTTTTTATCAAACCCCCAATATCTGAGATAGAGCTTGGTTGTGCCTGAAGAGGCCACAGTAGAATCAGCTTGTGTTTGTTTGTTCCAAACACTCTTACTGTCTGCCCATACTAATGATGGGGTACATCCTGCAGCCAAAACCTGTTTGTCTGAACCCTTGGCCTCTGAGAAATGGGCCCTCCGTGTTCATGGTTTCTAGGGAGCCAAACTTGCAGGGGTGCCACTGCAAGTATCAGCCAAGAGACAGCAGTAACAATGACACTGTCATGTATCAGATGAAGAAGAAAAGGTTATTTTCCACCTGAATGGTGGACACAGAATGCCTGGAGGCTAGTTTCTTCTAATGGATGGCTACAGAACTAGGATATCTGCCAGGGGTTACCACTGTAGGTGGGCTATCCTAGTAAATTTAGTCTACTTGTGACTGTTTCTTGGCACTGAGGCAAGCTTGTATGGAATAGCCCATGATCAGACTGTTAAACACATCTCACTTTTTGAAACAGCCTGCCTGCACACAAACTGCCCATTGAGAATGATTTCTGACCAAGTTAACTCCCAAAATAGGCTCAGGAAGCTGCTTGGGTTGAGTAAAAACCAGATCAGAGACTATTCTAACAATTTAAGTGTGCAGAGGATGAAGGTGCAGTACCCAGTGACAGTACCCAGCAACTGCTTAATTTGCTGCATATGTTAAACAATGGGGATACTCTGCTCAGATCTACTTAACTTGTGTTTGATAAGATGAAGATAAGATTGCTTAAAGTGTGGGAAAGTTGTTGTTTCTTCCTACTTTCCTTTAATCTTTTTATTCTCCTTTGTATCTCAAGGCACTGAGCTAGGTAACAGAAACTTGAAGCTTTTAAACTGCGGTGAGTTTGCTTGTTTATTAATTTTGGATAGGTCTTGAGGGGGCAGAAGGCCTTTTCTACCTGTATGAAATGCTGTATAGTGCTGCATTTTTGCTGGAGGTCTAGTAAGGCTTGCTCTTTTCCTGCTGTTTTTCCACTTGGCTGTGCAGTGTCTGCTTTATTTTTACTTTTCATCTCCCTTTACAGAGAATTGTCTGAGTCTCCTTATATGGCTTTTGTCATTTGTACATAACGTGCTGGATTTTCATAAGGCTGCAGAAGTCATAGAATTCCCTGTGCTAACATTTGCTTTCTATACTGTGGTAATTGAATGGCAGGAGCAAGGTGTGATTGATTGGCACATGTAAGAGAGAGGAAGAAATTCATTATATTCTCTGCCTGCCACTCAGTTTGGGGAGAAATCAAATTTCTAATTCTGAATTATGTATGTAACAGAGGAAATAGGGCCTTTTATAATATTTCCATTGAAGTGTCTAATTGAGTTAACTGCATAAGTATCAATAGAAGTACCCTGTGATCCAGAGCATAAGACTGCCAATATTTGAAAGTATTTTTGTGACTAATGAGTGTAAAACCGCACGGGAAAGATTGGTTGATAGCACCATCACCTGGATCACCGTTATTTTATTAACACTCCAAACATGTTCCACATGGGCAAAGACAATAAATACCTTCTCATATATGAATAAGCCCCAGAGCGGCATCTCCCGAAGTTTTGAGCGGCAGAGCACCATCAGGACTCAGTGTTCCTAGTGGGAGCTCACATAATGAAGTTTGAGATTGCCAGCACTGTTCGAGCTGTGCAGTTGCACAGAGCAGATGTAGACCCTTTAACTTTGCTGAGCGGGTCGCCAGCGAGCCACGCTTACAGAACTGTTGCGTAGGTTGCACAATATTATCTCCGCTTCATTGTTATTTTCCCAGTTAGCTCTTCCATTTATACTTATGGTACAGTTTGCCTCAGATTTCCTGGTGCAGAAAATTAGTAATAGCTCTTCATAAAACAGAGTTATTAGTGTAATGTGCTGGTGTCTGGTATATGCATTTTTCTCCTGCAAAAGCTCAAAAGTCTAAATAAACACCTAATCAATTGTACTGCTTAATGAAATAGCAGGCTTTCTTAACTAAAAGGTTGTGGTTTTAAAGTGTTTTTTTTTTTAAGAGTACTTAAATGTGCATGCCCTTCAAGATAATAGGCAAAAACATTTCTGGAGATAATTCTGTGTTATTTGGCAAAGGAGTTTCGTCTGCCTCTCTAGTCTCCTACTTTAAACTGTGTAGCTGAAAGTGCTGACATAGGAGATAGTATCCAGCACAACCACAGAAATTGTGAACTCCTTTCATCTGGTCAGTGCTAGTCAGCAAGAACTATCCAATCAATATTTTCATCAGAAAATTAGATCTCCTGTCATGAAATCAGGGTTTGTTTCTCTTGTTGTGTTGCCAGCCACGCTGCTGCTTTTCAAGGCCTTTACTCCGGTGTAGTCTCATGATCCTGTTTTAAACCCAGGGCAGACCATGGCCAGAGTGACAACTACAAAAGACCTCGAGACAATGCACTCCTCCTCTCAAGGCATCACACTTACCCCAGGACCTCACTCTACAAAAACCAGAGAGAGTGGTGGTGTGTGGCAGCAGGCAGTGCTCAATTAAATCAGCTGCAGGTTTGTACTGAAGTCTAAGTGTTCACAGTCCTGGGACTTTAGATCAAGATCCTTCTATCGCTCAGAGGACAAGCACTGCGTGACTTGCAGACGGCATCATCCTCTCAGTCCTTTCTGTCCTGTTGGTGCCTTTCAATGTAGCAAGTTGCAGTGGCCAAGGAGTCCTTGTGCTATTTAGGGTTTGGGGCATATTTCCCTCGCTACTTTGAGAGAAGTCATCTGACACAAATATGTGATGTTAGCTGGGTCCTGTGGACATGAACAAAATCAGTCTACTTCTACTGACGGAAAGAGGTGGAAAGGGGAGCCATGAACCGTTCTCACCCAACTCTTGCTCCTCCTGCTTATATGTGACGGAACAGGGTCCTTATTTTCTTCCTTTCTCTGAAGACCATTAGAGCTTGAGGGAAATGCCTTCTTTGGACCACTGTCTCACTTCTGTTCTGAAGTCGCTAAAAGATCACTGTTTCCATTTATGACACATTGCCAGATTTGATATATATCTCATCCTTGGGGAACTCATTTGAAATGGCGGTACACTTACCACAGAAACCTCATTTTCTGGAACAGTAAGATTTATAGTTTGTTCCAATCAAGTATGAATTTGCAGCTAATCCCAATGTGGACATTCCTCTTGCAAGTAATTTTTAATTATTAGCAAATGAGCCTTCCTTCATCATGGTTTGTGCCACTTTTCCTCCTCTCCTTGCCATATAGTTTTAGATTTAGGGTCAGATTCATTGTAGGAGTAAGCTATGACGGCTCCATCGATTTCACTGAAGCTTTACCCAGCTGTGAATTTGAATGCTTTCTCTTGTGAGAGTGGCCTGAAGTTGAAATGAAATGTGCAACGTGCCCATGATTGTGTACTTTCGTTGTAAGGAAGGGTTGAGTATAAGAAAAAATTTGACTCTCATAAAACTGCAGTGAAGCTGTAAATAAAAAAAAAGCTATATTTTGCCATCTTGCTTTTTTGTAAACAAAGCTGCCTCTGAAGGCAGCTACATTTTGTTTAAAAGCAGATCCTAGATTAAAGTTTGAAAAAAGCATAAATGCCTATGAACTAGCCCCAGTGTTCAGATTTGAGTACAAAACCTACCTTGATTCAAGTAGAAGGTAATTAGATCTTCATAGCTGTGTCTGTGTTTGGCTCATTATGAATCCAAAAGAAACATCAGGCCGAATATTGTGGTCCTTATTTAGCTCTTATTTGAATCTAATGAGAGCCAGAGGTGTCTTAGGTAATATAAGGCAGCCCTGTGCCCTGCATTGCACTTTTGGGTACTGTCACTCTCTACTGCTGGTTGTGCTTTTAGTGGGAAAGCGTCTGGCGTGTGCTGAAATGCTTAGTAGCCACAGATTCCATATACAGACAACAAATACTGACCCCACTACTACATGCTATCTCTACCTAAATCTCAATAAATTTATAATAAAGTCTAAATTCTACGAGGCGGAGAGACCTCTCTGTAGTTTGAAGTGGAGGGCTGCTGTCCTGGAAGACATCTATGCACTGTAACTTTATTGTTTTTTCTTTTTAAAAACTCAAGTGTATATTCCAGCTTACTGTTTGAGCTTTAGTAACAGAAGGAGAAACCCTGGAATCTTTTATTTACATACCTACAATTGTGTTGGGTTTTCATTGCTTTCAAATTAGTGGACAAACAATAACTGATTTACTTATATATTTCTAGAAATGAACTGATTTCTATTCAGTTCTCAGAAAAATATGTGACTTTGCCAGACTTAGGAGTAGCTGGGAACTGCTTAATATATTTTACAGCTATGCCTGTGAGCTCTGTCCCAGATCCCACATTATTCTCTGGAGACATTGGGCAGATCTTACTTCAAAAGACAGCTGAAAAAGAAGACAAACTGAAAAAAAGCATTTCAGATGCTTGATGTTGGTCAGACCCTGACAGTCACAAAGGGTGAATTCAGGAGAGTGATTGAAACCTTTCTCTTCCATCTAACAGAACCTGGACTTGATGCTCTGCTGGCAGAGGTATGGTACGTCATTGCCTTTTGTAATCATTTAGAAGCTGTTCCTATTTATGTCAAGAGCAAAATTTCAATGGGAGCAGTTTCCCGACCAATATTATCAAAAAGATGTTTATGGTATGTTTATATGAGGATTTTGTCTGTGTAGTGTGTCTCACTAGAAAGAGTTGCAATTTACTAGCAGATTTTTTGATTAAAAAAAAAAATCTCACAGCTTAAATTCATATACATACGGTGTTATGAATATGCATAGATCAGGTCGTGAACTCTGAGTCAGAGACCAGCTGTTTTTTGTCTGCACAGGGAGTTTCTCAGTTCATTTTTGGTATTTGCTACCTTATAAACCATCATCAGATTGGACTTGAAGAAACATTAGGTGTTTATATGATATTATTACTGACACTTTTCAAAAAGAGGGGAAGATTTTGACACCCAATCTGCACCAGCATTATTGTACATTTAAATCTCTGTCCTGAAATTGTAGATGATTAAGATTTTTATATACATTTTCTAATGTGTTTGATTTTTTTTTTGTTTAATTCTGACAAATGGATCTATTACATTTGCATTATTTGCATTTTAAACTCATCAGTCTGTAATGGGTTAAGCCCATTTCAGCTAAGATTGATGTTAAATTATTTGCAACACTAAATTGTATTTAGTGGGGACACATGTACCTGGAATACATTAAATAGTCTTTTGGAACAAGAGAAGGATGCATCAATGAGGCTGATGAGAATGGATATATTTTCGTATATACATGTGAAAGATCATAGAGCTTAGAGAGTTGGGAAATCTTTATCTTACATGATGAAAAGACTTGCAGCTTATAACATTTAGGGGAGAGATTTACCAGATATTAGATTAATGCTCTGCTTAATTTTAGACAAGTTGTTGAGAAGTGGTAATGCTTAGTACTCAAAACAAAATTGTAAGCTAAATTTATTTTTGTTGTTTAAGAAAAGAATGAGTAATGCAAATGAAGTATTTTAAAAAACTGATATTGCTGTGGGACTTAAGACCATATATTGAAATACAGATCCCAAATATTGGCAAAGTTACTGTACCATATCTTGACTTCCTGTCCAAGCTCACTGAAACTGCCAGAAGTACCAGCATGCTCAAAAAGGTAAGCGATGCATATTATGCAGTCAAATTGCTCCTAAATTGTAGTCATGAATCACCTGAGTTGTCTAGCTCTCAAGGCAGAATCTAGCTGCTAATGTGAGCTTCTAGTGACATAGAGATATGATACAATTTTTCCTAAAATTGCTTCTTCTGTATGTGTAATTGGTGTAGTTGCCATAGGAATGTTACCTGATTGCCAAAAGGAGGGGGAATGGTTTGCTAAGCCACTGATCTGCCGCTGGAAAAATACAAACCTTTAAGACTAATCAGTCTGTTCTCTAAATTAACAATTAAAGTCGTTGCATATCAAAGAAATTATAATTGATTTAGTTTAATGGGGATTTGAAAACATGCCACTCAAATTTGATATGTCTTTAAGTGAAACACAGAAGCTAAGTCAAGGGACCCAGCAGTGGGAAAGTTACACTGTTTCAGGATTCAACCTTTTAGAATTCAATAATTCGCATTCACCTTAATTTCCAGTGCAAGTAATTTTTTCAGTAATAAAGCAGAGAAGACACCAGCTATTTGTGAACTGGAATTAAGTTTGGATTCTTACCTTCAGTGAAGTAAAATGGAAAATAGAGCCATATTCTGTGAAAAAATGAATGTAATAAAACCAGATCTGTCCTCTCACAGTAGCTTTCTTGGTGGAGCACAAAGTATTTTTCACACATTTTCCCCTGCTGCCCCATGAAATGTAAAGGGTGAAATTCTGCAAGGCGGTCTGCAGAGAAATTCCTTTTCCTTAGTTTGTCCTGTGGGTTTGTATGATCTGACCTTCAATAAAGAGTTGCCTCAAAAATATTCTGTAAATTCCAGTCCAAATTTGTTCCCAGCAATTGCAAAGCTAAGAAAACTCTCAGACAAAGAGAGAATGAGGGTGTGTAATACCGAGGATACAAAAATGGGATTAGGACTTTGAAAGGGAGCAGGAGGAAGAAGAGGAGCAGCAAAAGAAAAGAAGAAAAAGGGAGGGACCTAAGCCACTTTCTCCCAGAGAGACAGGGGAGCTTAAAAAATTCTAATTAATTAGTGAAAACTAATTAAATAACAAATGAGAGATCTTTCCTGGAATAAAAGGTTAATCTTTTCTTTATTACATGCAGTATAATAAAATGGTAAAGCTTTTTTGTGTGCTTGGGGTTGGATTTTCTTCCAGCGTTCAAGGAGAATATGTAAGATGTTACTCTTGATTTCCTTTTAAACTCCGTAAAATGTGGAAAGGAAGGGTCATGCCTAGACGATCTTGTCTTTTGGTCAGCTAGTTTGTTAAAGAACTTCTCCTGAGACTGTCTGCAATGTACGGAAGCAAAAATAATGGTAGGTTTGTTAGAGCCATCAGGCACAGATCGGTGCGGTTTCACCACTGGAGGGCAGTATAGGTGCTCTTTTCCGGGCGTTTTGCTCGGAGCTACTTTCCTTGTTTGAAACTCAAGCAATTCCACTAAATTCAGAGGCTGAAATGATGGCTGAGCTTGGTTTCTAGAACTTCGTTCCACAAATACATATATGAATAAAATTGCACAAGGTTTTCCAGAAGGAGTTAGTTGAGGCTGAAACCAGAGAAGGATGTGTGGAGAGTGGGATTTGGCACCTGCACAACCCGCTAGTGAAAGGAAACTGAGCTGGCAGTTGACTCTGAAAATTAGCTGTTCTGGTGCTTGGTGCAAGATGATAGGATGAGGAGACAAAAACAAAACTGAAGTGATGTATTTTTAAGAGCATTGTAAAAGTTACTGGTGACAAATGAGTCTCAGATTTGTGCTGGGGGAGAAGGGGAGGAGGAGATATGCTTGTCGTGCTCTGAAGACCACTTGATGAGAGCAGAGGAGAGGGGAGAATGGGCACTCTGTCCTTCTTGACCTTGGGACTTCTGAGTACTCCGTCATCCCAAGGACCATATCAAACTGCTAATATCCCTTCGTATCCTGTCTGGCAGCCAAAAAAAATCCTTCAAGAAAAAATATTTTACACTAACAGTCATCATGCTTGTGGTAAAGGAGCAGCTGCCACATCTCCGTTCTTCTCAGAGATCCAGATTTGTGGTGATTTTTGCCAAGAGCAGTACAGAGGTGTGAAGAACAGGCAGGGTCAAGCCACTTTCTTCCATTTCCAGTTATTGACGTGCTAAAACAAAACTCTCCCATTGGTTCTCCTACAGTGGTCTTCAATGGTACTGTGATGCACTTGCTGTTTGTGTTCATTGATGCACTTATGTTTAATCTTTTTTATTGTATTTATTTTCAGTTTGAAAATCCACACTCACGAAACAATGACTTTAAGTCAGCTGGAATTCCTGCTCAGGGAGAAAGTATGTTGACCGCCTTAAGAGAAACCATATGCTGGGGTAGTAATTCATTTCAGATAAGTAGGTGATGCACTTGATGTACTGATAGCAATTTATCAACATGTTTAAAAAGATGTCGCCCTGTTGTCATGTCGTGACGATCTGGTCATACTAATAATCTAAGGGATTCACGTTGTTTTAAGTTTTCTTATTATGCTAAAGTACTAAGTAGTATTTTAAAACCCACTCTAAACCACACTGTGAAAAAGGATTTTAGCATCAAAACCCTAAGCATTCTTCAAGCAGGCTTGCAACTAACCTCCACTGTAAAACTGGCATAGTTCCACTGAGATTTTATTTCTTGGTTACCACATGCTCATGGCTTGAGTAACAACACTTGACTGGATTCTCCATGGTGGTACAATTTTTGTAATTGTTTAGCCTTTTGCAAGACTGGTGTAAAGCATTCTGTCACATCAGAAGAATAGTATTTTAGGCATTTTGTACTCTTTTTAGTTAGAAGTATTCAGCCACCTGAGAGCTCAGTCTACTTAAATTTCAACGTGAGTTTGAACAAAGCGGACACAAGCCCACTTTTTTAAATTGGGGGGGAAGTGATGGTGTGACTATGGGAAAGCTAGATTTTTATTACTTTATTTTTGCACAAAGTGAGCTATGAAAATCTGTTTGTCAACATTGTGATATTTTGTTTTATTTGGGCATTTGCAAGTTAACCTAATGTCACATACCATGCCTAATAACAGTTATTATTTACAAGGACACAGAAGAATGTTCCATGCCTTCCAGAGCACTGTGTGACAGTCTGTTGGCTCTACCATAAGACTGTTCGTAGAGGAGGAAATACATTAAACATAACCTGATGTAAATTCCAAGGAAAATCCAACCTCCTGCTGTGCTTGGCATGAGCTTGGCCTGTAATTTGGGAGGGAGAAATAAAATCTTTCTGATTTCACAGCTGTTATTGCACCTCAGGGCTGCAGTAGTATTTGCAACCCATTTGCTTCCTTTCCTCTGAGTAGGACATCTGAATATATCCTCACTCTAGTCTGAATAAAATATTAACATATCGCAAGGCTGTTAGGACAGATTGTATCCAAGACAATCTTTTCTCGCTGTAGAAAAGCCTATCAATCATAACTCAGTATAGTTGTTATTAATGCCATAGCTTTTATTCATTTGGCTATATGCAGCTAACTGAAGAGTAACATTTATGTTTTCATGTTAAGAATTTCCTATCACAAAAGAAACTGCTGAATTACCTTCTTATTATAGAATTTATGAATTGAAAATATCCTCCAAAGTCCTAATTAAAGGTATATTTAATTTTCAAGGTTCTATGTTATTTTAGCAGCATTGTGAAATAGAGCTGTTATGTATATTTTAGTACATTAACAGGAAACATCATTAATGTAAGGCAAGGTTACTGCTACATATATATTCAAGGAACAATTCAGTTAAATTACTGCAAGATATGTGCAGTATAATGCCTGATGTACACAGGTAATTATTCAGATACATTTAGGAGTTAGTATACGCTTTTAAATATTTATCTGTAATGTATCACAGTGGTTATTCCTAAGCCAAACCTTATTCTGCCTCTGTTTGGACATACACCATCAGTCATTTATATTTGTAATTCTCATTGGATTTTGGATTTGTATGTGTATATTGAAAAACAACAAAAGAAAAAAAAATGTTCCTAATGTCTTCAGTAGAATATGGACTAGTCATTTTCTCAGGAAGACACATTTCAACTACCTATCACATGTACCTGAATTTAAACATCTTAACTAGCATAATGACCAAGATCAAGAAAAGCGGCAGGTGGTTCAGAGCATCTCTAGTCAGTGAAAATACATAGGGGAACCAAGACCTGACAGGCGGCCTTGAATTCCTTGTCACTGTCCTGCACTTAGAAACTTTAGCCGTGGTGACAGTTCACTTAGTTAAATGACCCAGAGCTGACCTCACCTATTTTTATGACACCAAAATTATTTGGTTTTTTTTGTTGAAAGTGAGACCGACTGCCTTTATAGTCAGTCTTACTTGCTCAGTAAAGCATAGATAAGCTAGGAAAAGGTATTGAGTATTTCAAATGCCAGTTTTGACTACAGGAATACTTCCACCATTTCTAGTCAAATGCAATAAAATGTTATTCCTGAAGGTCACTGTCTTGTGAAAAAGAAGTTTAAAGAAAAGGGAGGGGAAAAAATCACAAAACAACTGATCGAGAAAGGAAAGTAACACCAAACTGTAGGAAAATGACCACCATGTGTAGGATCCACAGTGCTGCCTCCTATGAAAAGAACAGTCTGGGAAGGAGGGCCAAATGATGAGCAGATGTGTGCCTGGGAATGCAAATGACACTGCATAAAAGATCTATTTTCTTCTGAGTCGGTGAATGTTCAAGGCAGTAAGGCAGCAATGTAGTTGGGATACTTACGTGCTTCTTTATGTGCTGTGAGTAACAATAACCAGAACTTTCACATCATACCAGAGGCCCAGACTCTTCTTTTGCAGTCAGCTGATGCCCTGGCTGCATACTACTGCCCTGCTACAGCACAAGCCAGTTCGACAAAGGGAAGCTTGTCTTCTAAGCACCCAAATCTGCCTTCTCTTTCTTTACAGCATGCAATTTCACTAATTTGGCTGCTAGGATGCCAAAAATAGGGACAGAATTTGTTCCCAGGTAATACTTGAGAAAGGACATGGCTCCATAGAAAGGAGCCTCAGCTTCAATGACTCGGTGCTCCTGAATGTGAAAAAATAAAACTTTGTTTGAGAAGAGCTTGCAACCTGCAACAGTGGGTTGGTTTTTTTAATGGTAGTAAAAGGATTCCTGATGTGAGTCAGCCCCTTCAAGTAATAGCCTCCTTAAGAAAGGAATCCAGCAAGTAGTATTAAAAAGAAACAACTAAAACTCAGTTTATTGGAGTGCAAAGATGACTCTGTACTGCATGTGCGGATCCATTTTATACGGAGGTTTTTCACTTATGCCTGGCTGGTGAGGGGTGGTAATATTATATTAGCCAAGTTCAGACTCCAACTATTTCCCTTTAAAGATTACTGATTACTGGATTGATTCTCATTTACAAGAAGGCTATTCATGTAAAGCAGAATGTAAAGAGGACTGAAAAATGATTTATTTTGTGTACTCTTCACACAAATTCCAAGGTCTCTATAAATTGCTAATGGGTAGTAAAGAGCTATCAATATGAACAAGCATCAGGCCCATATATTTTCCTCACTCCCCCCACTTTTATCTCCCCTCCCCCATTAATTTTTGATTTTATGTTTATGAGTATCTGAAAATAGTCTAATTCTTTTCTATCTGGTTTGAGCCTATCTTTACCAGCTGGTAAATAGGAAATGTTCACTGTAGGAAGCCAATACTCTGCAGAGTGTAAACAGATGGAATCAATATAAAGTGACAAGTTAGACTGTGCTACTGAGAATACAGAGCCAAAACTAAGAGCATAACAGTCACGATACTTATTTTGTTCCAATTCATTTGGTACTGAATAGCACTTCATATATGCACAGCTGTGTCCTTCCGTTTTTTACTTTCTTTCTTCTGCTTTGATGATGACAATTTCAAAGAAAAACTTTAATTAAAGATTTTACACAAAATGGCCCGAAGTAGAATATAGAGAAAATGAGTAGTGATGTGTTTATAGCAAGAGAAGAATATTTTTCAGGCATTTATTTTCTTTCTTCCTTTTTTAACAAACCAAACAGAATCTGATGTGCGTATCTCACTGCGTGTAATATGCCAGATTGATAGATCTTGCAGATTGAAATCTTCCATTTGGAGATAAGGTATATAACTATACATCTAAAAGCTTCCCCATGGCCCCCTTTTTTGCCCCAAAGGCCACTACATCAGGGTGCAGGGATGTCTGAGCGTAGATGTCTTCATGGGTGTGCTGGCCGAAGGGAAGAGGGCAATCAGAGAGACTGCTACCGACTGCTGTCAGACTGTCCTGAAACTGGAAGCAGAGTGACCGAGCATTTTTTTTCCTGCTCTGGTCAGCTTGCTTCACGCGCCACCCTCAGGACCAGTGTTTTGAAGATGGTGGATCTGCTGTACCTTCCCTTCAGGGACAGCTAGCAGGGTGGTAGGCTTCCAAGCTGTCCTGTGTTGCAGGGTTTGCCTTGAAAGCGCATCTGAGCTCTAGTCCTTTTGCCAGAGAGAATGCCAGGTGTTGTAGTACGGGTTTTTCTTTACTAATTTATGCATTTTTGACACATTTTCACAAAAATGGAAGAAGGCAGCGTGTTTTATTTTTTTCCCCAACTTATTGCTTGCAGCATATTTCTTAATGCTGCCATTAAAATTTTGCTATTTTTGCTTTCTTGGCAAATAGTAACCCCAGATTTCACATATGTTGTTTATTAGGGTGACTATACGGCTCTAATGAGGGGCAGCAACCATGAGTCTGAACACAGATTTCACTTCTGATCCTCATGTCAAGGGCAAGCAGCTTTTTTGTTTCTTGCAGAAGAAACACTGGGTCTGTCCCAGCCCTCCCCACGCATCTTCCCCTGGATAGGCAAGCCGTGATAGTGCATCTGTGCAGAACTTACCCGCCTTCCCATCTAGTCAGCTGCCCTCTCTGCAAAGAACAATTCTCCTAACTAGGATGTTAGTGGTGTATTTGTCCCAGGGATTCCTTAAAACCTCTTTCAGACTCATTCAACATCAGAAAAAAGGTATATGTAGTTGTAGGCAGAATTCAGGAGTTTGGGGTAATGGGAATGACTGAAAGACCTGTTCCAGATCTCCTTCTCACACTTGCCAAGTACTCCACAAGCAAGTTCCACAAAGGCTGGGAAAGGGAAGCCACGCACAACAGAGGTGGAATCTTAGAAGCCCAGATCCATGGGACACAGGGTTGCTGAGGAAAATGCCTTGCTATACAGTGATTGGCAGTACTTGTGTAGGTAGCAAAATGAACTTCAGTGATTTGTAGCAGGAAATAGTCTCAGCAGCAAGCAGCAGTCTGCATAAGGGAGTGTCTGGAAGTTCCTCCTGTTTCGATGCCTGAAGAGGGTGTGTTTTCAATGGATAGCCTTTGTGTTTCTGAAGTATAACAAAATATTTAAAATATTCATTGTCTTCCTTCTTCCCAAGGGATCCCCAAGTGCTTTACATGCATAAATGCTGCTGAAATGCAGTCACTGCTGGGGTGGGGAGCAGCAGCCAGCTGGCATGTGTCACTGACAACAGAGCATGTTGTGCCAAAGACACTATGGCAAGGCCCTGTGGTTGCTAAAAGTGCTGTGATATCACTAATACTCTGGAGAACAAACAGGGACATTGCTTCTAGTGTCTCTGCTATAAAGATTCTGATAGCATAAACTAGTTGGTACGTAGCTTATCTAACCAGTAAGGACAAATGGCCATATCAAGCTGGCAGAAAAACATACCACTGGTGCCAGGCACCATGGTACCCAAGCCTGTGCTTCACTCATTAAATAATACATTCCAGTGAAATTTGGTTATGGGGAGAAATGAATCAAGATTGCTGCCTTTCTTCCTCCATGAAAAGTTTGGAGTTGTTACTGAAATGTTTTGCCAATCATGGCAAAGAAGAAAAATCATGGACTACTCTGGTAAAGTCTATTCCTTAATTTCAATTCAAATTTCCTTTGCCGTTTTATATCTTCTTTAAAAAGACACCCAACAAACTTTTTATTTATTTATTTTTAATAAATAATATCACGTCTTAAGCCAGAAAAAAAAGCTTTATCCTATTTCATCCTTTTTTTGCCAGGCAGAGTTGCCATGAAGTGATCACATCTTCTCAGTTCATAACTATTTAGTCTGGGCAAACTTTGCTTGCATCAGCGAAGGGTTATAGGCACAAATAGGCCTAATCCCTCTGCATAAATGCTCTGCAGTGGGAGGACTGGACTTGGAATCTCCACTCTTCTAGGGAAAACAAACGAAATATGAAATCTTGGCTCCAATGAAGTACTGACTTCCCTACGATCAGGATTCCCTCCAAAGACTTTCCTCCTTCTTACTTGTGGTAGCACTGCAGAACATATGCGACTGATCTGAAATTAATTCTATCTCAGGCAGCCACATTCAAATGAGTGAGTAAGGAGTAGTGGCAGAATCTTTATTATTGCTGCTATTATGTGAGCCAGAAAGAACACAGCCTGACTCAATTCCTCAGTTGCATTTGCAGAAATAGCTGTTAAAAAGAGTGATATTTTCAAACAGGGCTTTATTCTTGTAAGCTGAACAATTCAAGGTGGAACAGAGTAAGCATGGAAGCCTTCAATAACTACTTTTAATGTCAGTTTTCAGCTTGTAAGCTTATTTTAAGGTCCAGGTTGCTGTGATTTTTAACAGACTAAGACAGTTGCATTGCTAGAATGTTAATGTATTTTTCAATTTGTCTCATGTATACATTTTCTTTCAACCCCTAAATCTTCTTGATTTTGATAATTTTTTAAGTGAAATGAAAAAAAAAGAATGCTTTGATATATATAGAACAAATAATTCACTGACAATCTGGAATTCACTTATTCTTACAAAATGTATAGCTGCCTTGATCTTTGATATTTGGTTGCCAGCAAATTCTAGGTTTCAGTTACTGAAGGAAGATCATCATCTGCCTACTGTTTAGAATACATGAATTGTATCTGAAATTCATTGCTTTGCCTAAAAGAGTTTTGAAGCTTAGTAGTGCCATTTAGAGAGGAAATTACCTTAGACATTGAGTAAATGCAAAATACTCATTTCGCATGGAGTGTTATTGTAACATTTTCTACTGTGCCAGGGAAGGTTGTCCTGTGTTATCAAAATAGGTATAAAATGGCATTTTGTATTATACGTTCGCAAAGCTTTCCAGTGCTTGCATTTGTGTAAGTTGTGTCATTTTTCATTGAAATCACCTGTAATTTGTAGATTGAAAAGAATGTGAAAAACATTGTCAAGTGCTGCAGACTTTTTGACTACAGCCATGCAGGATGGATACAGAGGCACACACTAAGGAAAATTGTTGAGATTGCCTGTTTTAAGACGAAGGACTCAGAATTTGAAAAGTAAGTAAAGAAACAGCCATGTTTGTTCTGTGTGAGTAATAGTAGCGATAAATGATGGGGCCTTTGTGATCTTCTGAGTGACAGTGGCTGGGGGCTGCTCACAGCAGGCTAATTTGCCTGCTTATCTTCTGTATGCAAGTTGCAGCCTTCAGCCTTTCTCTGACTAAATTGATCCAATAATATGCAAGGATAAATATGTTAGTAATTCATTCCAAAGGTGTGAGTCCTGCATCAGAATTTGTCCTAATCAGCTTGATTTTCGGTGTGGGGCTTAAGATATTAGAGGAACAATGCGGGACTCTTCCTACCTGCAGTCTCACAGAGTGACAATGGGGGTGGACGTTCTTGACCTCAGACCAGGACAGGGCTGAGAAGTCTGAATGGGGAGGCTGTTGTCTACTCCAGTTTGAAAGCTTAATAGAAGAGGCAGTGGGAGTACCAAAGGCTTGTCCAGAGCAAGAAGTAGCGAAGAGAGGAAAGGATTTCCTTACCCTGCTTATAAGAGGTGCTAGCACAGCCTTCTGCTTGACCCTTTCAGTTTCTTTTGGGTGACATAGGATATGTATAAAACATTTTTGAAATATTGTTCAACCAATGTATGAAGAGGATGAAGTGTGTCTGCAGGACTTGCCTACAGGAGCCAGGAACCTTTCCCTTCCACAGTGATTTGAAATTGTTGCCTTCTGAATGAGAAAGTGTCTTCCCACCCCTGCTGAGATCAGTGAGGGGAGAAAGCCAAGAGCCATTGCCTCTCACTAGAAAAAGGATCCTGATAATTAACTAGTGAAATCTTACAAAAGGCAACAGCTCTGCTCAACTACTTCATGCTTCTGCTGAATTCCTGCAGGTAGTCTGAATATGACTGGGTTCTTGACCATGGGGCAGAGGAATGCTGTTGTTTAAAATAAAATGGTGCCATGGCATATTCTGTGCAGCTTCAGGTGATGAACAGGGAAATGTTGTATCGTGGATGCTGTGATCTGCTTCCTCTCCCCTTAACATGGTTTTCATATGAAGCGATATGGTGAATTGGAAACTCAGAGGCTGCCAGAAACTCAGAGGGTGATGCCAGAAAGCAAGGAACGACTTGATTCAGTGACCTCATCATCTAGACCTGGCAGTTGATTCACCAGGAAGCTCAGGAGAAGCACTCTTTCAGGGTTATAGTTTGCACAGCTACATAAAGGAAAAATACTCACCTCAGAGGTACGATGTGAACTTTGATTAATGTTCGTATGGAGTCTGGAAACTAGATTGCTCTTCAGTGACAGAACAATGGCTCAGTACTAATATTGGGAGTTCACATGTGCTTCCAATACGATGGATCCAGCACCGTTACCAGTTTGTATCGACAGAAGCTCTAGGAGAGCCTACCCTCTCAGAGCAGAGACGTGGGAATGGGAAGCAGCCAGAGCTTTGACTGAAGCAGGGGTTGCAGGAAGAAGAATGGCCCAAGCATGGTGGAGTAGGAAAGTGCATATCCAACGAGTGTGCGGAATACTTAGTATCTTTGCCAGTGGGTTGCTGTGAAATTGTGCTTGTAAGGCACTATGATGGAAATGTTGAAAAAGATCAAGTGATAACAATGCCAGTGAATTGATGCCAATGACATGCAGGGAGATTAGCTACAAACTGCCTTAAACCAACATGAATCTGATGTTACATGCTCTGTTTCCAAAGAATGTTTAGTGTCTTACGATTTTTGAATTACTTTCTCTGGATTTTGGAGTCTATGAAATCCATCAGGAAATACCACTAAAGACACTATTTGCTGGATAGAGACCTAAAAGAAAATGAAACAAATTAGGATGGTACTTTATTGCTTGAGGATTTTCTATTTGGGTTATTTTTTTCACTGTGAAGCAACTTCCAAAATAATTTTTGTCAGCTCATATTGCCTGGCTACACTACTTCACTCTGTGTATTTTTTTCTGGTTGGGACACTTTCCAGAGTTAGATATCAACAAAACCAATTAAATAATTTGGTACAGGCAATTATAGAACAGAAGCAATACTCTTCTAAAGTAGGCAGTCAGAAAACCAAAATGCTTTATTTGACAATAAACCTTGTATTTGGCATTGCAGTCTGAAAGGTAATAAATCTATAAAAATGTTACTACATCTCGTAAGTGCTGAATAATAACACAGAAAACAAATTTTCCTTTTGGGGAGTTTAAAACTCTAAAATAATGAACTTCTATCACAAAAACTTCTCAAGCTTAACAAATAAAAACAATAGTACTGAGCCACCCCTCTATGAAACAACAGAATATCAGAAATAATACAGAGATAAAATCTAGCATTTATTTTATTTTGTTACTGATGCAGTACTATACAAATGACTTTTGAAGGAGCCTATTAAATCTGAGAATGTTTAAATATACACAAATTATACCTCAATTTCTTATTATGGGTGAACCTTAGAACAACTGAAAGTGTATTTTCATCTCAAAGTATAAGTTGTAAGATAATTAATGTTGTTAATATTTTTAAGGAAAGATATTCCAAGTCAATAGAATAAAATGTTTTTCTTTTGAAAATTTGGTTAAAATAATTGGTCAAATTCGCTTCTGTGCTGATACTTTTGCACTGATGCCATTAAATCTCTAGGACAGCATAAACCAGATGAGTGTACTCTGCTCCTCTGTCTGCATATCTATTAATGGATGAAAGCTCTATGTCCTGTAATCATCATGGCCTAGAAGAACATTGTCCAAGTGAGTGACTTAGGTCATATAGACTGGGATTATTTTTTTCTGTATCATAGGTGGTTGGGAGGCAAGGGCGACCAGAGAAATTTTAGTCCAAATGTCCTCTGTTATTTGAAGTATATCCATAGTATATCCATGTCTGAATTCCTGATAAACTGGACAAGCACAATACTTTTTTTTTTTTTTGCATGTTGAGAACCTTACTGAGTCACTTGATAGCTCCAAAAATCAACACTGCTGACAGTAGCAATAATGGCTGAGAAACTGGAAAAATCCAAAGTGAACAGGAAAAAAAATAACAAAAACCTGTCTCCTTAGGTTTTTCAAATGACCATCCATGAAATTCTTTGACAAAAATCAGTAATCCTATGGCTTCTTAGATATCATTTTAGTACGTCAACCACAGATAAACAGGTGGGGGAAGTAAATGCCAACAGTCTTTTTAGACTGTTTAGATGTATCTGTCCCCCTTCCTTCCCACTCAGCACCCATTCTTGGACAAAGGATTAGAGTGTCATATTCCAAACACAGCAGCCTGAAAGAAATGTTGATTTCATCAGAAAGAAATTTTCTTCTGTTTTTGAGATTCTCAGAGAGGTTTCTGTATATCTAAAGAGCCTCTGCTTCAAGGCTGTGGGTCCAGGTGGGTTCTAGGGCATTGGAAGCTCAACTCCTAGGTCATGTTTCTTTGGTATGATCGTCCATAATATTTCTCTGGACAGTTTATCTTTCATAGCATGGACCTCTGACTATGACTTTTAGAGAAAATGCACCCTGTGTAATAGGGCCTGGGCTCCTTCTATCCTCCAGCTTTCTAGTTTTTAACTACAGTGTAATATAACTCACTTAAAATGCTTCTTTCTGCATTGATTTAGGAAAAAACCCCAACCCAATATTGTTGTTTGGACAAGATTCTGCTACTACTTTTCTTCCTGCTGTCCCTTCACGGTGTGGTCTCCTGAATTGATTTCTGCTTTTGGATTCTGCAGCTGTTTCTGACGCAAGCCAGACCCTGCTGAATATTTGCCTCAGATTGATTAACAAATATTTTTTCCCATAATCCTGTTATGGTCGTTCCGGGACACGGTGTCTAGTCTCTCAATTAACTTTAATGGACTTTGGACCAGTCCTGTAATTATTAAGTGGGCTTTTTCTGTCAAGATCTTGACATAAGGCACTGCCCATAGGTATCTTCCGGGCTGGGGCCACTAAATATGTAGTCAGGGGAAAATACTCCTTTGCAGAGATGTTTTTTGGAACCACAGACTCTGCCAGAGAGCCCTGTTTGTGCTCATAGTATTTTTTTTTTTCAGATAGGCCAGCCTGACTCCATAGAGACAGAGCAATTGCATTACCTCACCAAAAGGATATTAAAAATTTTCTGAAAAAAACTCGGAAGTCTAACAGTTCTGAAAACCAGTCTCAGCTACGAGGAAGTAAACCCTTTTTGGACGGACCTCCCATATAAAGCTTTACTTAATAATATGAAAAATGTAGCTCTTCTTAAGACCAGATCTCAGAACTTCAGCTTTTAGGATTTCACAGTTTGTCAGTCTTGATCATCTAGTCCTAATGGCCAGGGAAGTTATTCAGGTTTCATACCAGAGTGCCATTCTGGAGGAAAAAACATCCATGAAATATGTGTATATACCTGTCTCCTTAACATCTCAATGATATCCTGAATTCATTGCAGCCGGGCAATGCAAACCTTCATTGTTAGACAGATGAGTGAAAATGTAGAAACAAAGCCATCGGACTTCTTCCTATGTGCAATAACTGGATTTAATTTAAAAATCAGAGGAAGAAAAGGGATATGGCAGCAATTTTTAAATATTGAACTTAAAAGCTTTATCTTAAAAGTCACATGCTCAAGATGAAGCTGTCCCTAGGCACCTTTAATGTACTCATGTGGCAGTTATGCAGCAAATAACTCAAGGTTATTTTCTTTGGCAGCAATTTCAGAGCAAATCTTTGTGTAAAGAATGATTTCTTTTCCTTGAACAATGGGCTGGAGTCATAAAAAGTATAATGGATACATTTGTTTGTTTTTCAATTTTAACAATTAGGAGGTATTTGTATGTGTGTAAAAATAGAAAGTAGGAAAATAATGAATAGTTGCACTTATAATTAGCATATTTTGGTACTTAGGAAACCAGAAGCCATTTCTATGCTTATTAAATGTGCATTGTCAGCTTAATTTTTTTTGAAAATTGCTAACTAAAAAATAATTTCAGATGAAGTGTTGCTTAAGGAATATATACTCAAATTAAAAATAAACGCGGATTTCAAAATGGGAGGAAAAATACTTAGTTTTTGTGCTTAGAGTCATGGAATGTTTGGGGATGGAACGCACCTTCGAAGGTCATCTAGTCCAACCCCCCTCCAGTGTGCAGGGTGCATCTTTAACTAGATCAGGTTGCTCAGAGCCCTGTCCAACCTGATCTTGAATGTCTCTAGGGATGGGGCATCTACCACCTCTCTGAGCAACCTGTTTCAGTGTTTCCTTCATTGTAAGAAATTTCTTCCCTATATCTAGTCCAAATCTATCCTCTTTTAACTTAAAATCATCCACACTTGTCCTGTCACTACAGGCCCTATTAAAAAGTATGCCCTCATCTTTCTTACAGTATTGATAAAATCTTAAAAGCTTGTTTGTATAGTAGTCTTATCAGCACTGAGGTATGTGCTAGCCTTCAAGCTTTTGAGCAAAACTTGTGCAAAGCTCTTCCATTGTGGATCTAGGTAGTCCAGCCAGATTCATGGCACTGGTTCAAGAATAGCATGGCAGTACAGGACTGGATGCATCAGCCTATCATCAGAGCCAAAACTAGTGGTAAAGTCAATGTAGTTGCGATGCACATACCCTGAAAGATTGTGTGTTTGCAAGAACAGGGCTTTGGGTCTGATATTTTCACTGTTTTCAACTAGTTTCAATCCAGTCCTTCCATCTGGGATGTAGAGAGGAGGCAGTGAACAGTCATAGAACCTAAGCAGATACTGGGTTATTTTAAAAAAAATTATAATCCATGAATTGGTTTAGATTATATAAATAGGGAAGTCATAGAAGTAAATAGGGTAGTTATTCAATGACAGGAAGGGCAAGGCAATCCAAAGGCTAGCTTAAAATATCTGAGGCTTGTTGCTCTTTCTAATAAGTGAAAAGGTATTAGCATATCCAGAGAGCAAGCAGATGAAGACCATAATTTAGGATTTTTGAATTACTCTGTGATAGTACTTGTTTCCTTCCTTCCTTCTACAGAGGAGGGAGAGAAGGGTGGGAGGGACTACTGTCGGAGTTTAAAGCTAGGCCTTGGGGATATATTCCTTGGTCACTAAATTTATGAGAGAAAACTAATCATTCTGATGATTAGGACATAATTTGGGTTTAAGGCATATTACCATTGATCAATCAAGAATGATGCTACATAATTTGTGTTCTCTTCATACGGCAAGATGAGGGCAATAGCAAATCTCCTATTGATTTTTATCATGAAACCAGGCCCTGGCCCAATTTTAACGGTTGCTGCAAAGACCAGCTTAGTCTACATTTGTTACATGTCCAGATTTTATTTTACCCCTTCTGTAAGGATGTGGTTAATGGTGTGCAAAACGCAATGGTGATCCTTGCCTGTTCATGGGAATCCTGCGTAAGAAGCTGAAGTATGAAGAACAACAGACAAAACTGCAATTTTGATCCAGTAATTAGTTCTGTATTTCTAATTGTTTATTAAACCGTGTTGGCTTTCCAGCCTTGATATATGCAGATCCACAATAAGCCGTTTTGTTCAAAACAGCAAGAATTGCCCAAGAGTAACAGTAGAAATTTCCGAGGGGAAGGTATGCAACTGTTTTCATGCAACAGAACACAGAGTACCCCATGGATTGCTGAAAACTGTCACTAATGTAGGATAATGACTAAAGAGTGTTCCTCTTCTGTAGAAAGGCCATGGTAATTTGTGTATGTATCTGGTTTTTGTTGTAGGCTGGGGTTTTCAGTAGATCAAAAACTGAGCAGTAAACAAGGGAGAATTTCAAACACTCATAAAATGTCCCAAAGTATCATTCCTATTGATGAGTTTTACTGTTAAACTGATCTTTCTCATGGCATTTTCTTAAAATAGAGCTGTCAATCCACAAATAATCCAATCACACAAACGTTTTTGAAGTATTCCGTTTATTTTAAACATATGCATGAAAAGTTTGTTCAAAATGCAGCCAAATCTATCCATTTTATTATGTCCTTTTCTCCTGCAGTCTACATGCGTCAGAGTACTCTGTACATTCATTTTGCGTTTTCGTATGTACAGCTAACTCACAGCTAACATAGTCTTAATCCCTTTAAAATTTCCTTGAAAATAAATTCACAGATATTCCTTGCCTTCTAGTATGACACAAAGAGAAGGCTCAAGGGGAAATAGAATGTGGGAGAATTGCTGGGGAAAAGAAGTGAAGTCCTCCATGAATTATGCATATGCCCATGGCTTACATGCATCAGAAACAGGTGTGTGGTTTATTGTGATAATGAACATAGTCCCATGGGTTGGGCAGGATTGTAATTCCATTTTTACAGATGGGAAACTGAGGCAAAAGGCAACTCATCGACTTCCCAAATTAATTAGATAAATTTAATATTGTGATTGGGAACTCCTGTCTTTCAGGAATGATCTTAGCAGATGGTGTTTCCTTCACATTTTGCCATACAACCCAAACGATAGAGAGGAAAACAGGGTATGTTAGTAGTGCAGCTCTTTTTTCTTGTCTGAAACAGAGTTTGCCAAATGGCTAACCAGATTCTCTTATCTCTATTGCCTAAATGGTTCCATAAATTGCAAGTAGAATTTGCCCTCTTCCCACCATCTTGACGCAAGTGGTGTGTTAAAATTGAGTGGTATTTGTCTTTTTGTCATAAGATCTTGGATTCTACTATGAGTTTCTCTGAAAAGGTTAATGTGCCAAAGATGTCTGGAAAAAGTACTGAGTAGAAATAGGACTTTTGTTTTCTTGTATTGTCAAAGTAAAAATCAGAGCACAGATTCACATCAAGTGCTCTCATTTCCAGGATGTTGGAAAATTGTGGGGGAAAAGAAGACAAAAGAAAAAACAAGCCTCAATCATGATTCAAGGGGTGGTGTGGATGTTTTAGAGCTTAATGTTACCAGACTATCTGTTTCGCCTTTGAAAAAGGAGTTTAAGAGGTGACTACATCATATGGTATAGTATTTTTACTAGATAGACAAATTCAAATGGAAAAAATAAGGCAATCAATTCTTCTGTTATTAGTCGAAATTAGAATTTGTTGAGACTAACTGGATGCAGCTTTGTCAGGCTATAATCAAACAGAAGTTTTCTTGTATTTAGGGACTAATTATTGAGGTAAATGCAAAGGAAATTGAGAGAAACTTATTTGCCTTAGAAGATATTCTAATAGTACTGTTTTAGCTTTAGACATTATGAATCCTCTTTATGCAACAGAATTTTACTTTTCATTTAAAAACTGCATCTTTCTAGGTTTCATGATTAGGAAGATAAAATTTGAGCATGAGTCACAGTGCTGTTTTCACAAGGGAACTGGGGATAAATCCCGTAGTAACTTCTGGTACACTGGCACTAGATTCTCTAATAAACTGTTGTTCTGAAGGTGTAAACTGCTCATTTTTCCCAAGCATTTGGATACAATCTGAGGATGGCAAGTGTATACAGTATTAACAACTTCACTGCTGATCAGGGGAAATATCTAGAAAATAAACACTTGCAACCAAAGATTAATTTTCAAGCTACAGAAGTTAACACCATATGGAAATGAGTTCTAATTGTAAAGTGAGGTTTCCATTTAATCCAGATGATGCTGCTGCAAATTTTCAAGCCCACTATAAAATCCAGAGAATTTACTACAAAGTTTAGGTATGTCTTATCATAAGTTACACTGAAATTTGTTTAAGAATATCATAATATTCTTATATTATTAGAAGAGAAATGTCCTTGTAGAGATACATTAAAATTCATGCTCATGTAGATGGCCAAGAAAATGACACTATATGTAGGATTTGAATTATATTACCCAGACAGCTTGTATGCTATGGACAATCTTGGACAGAGGAAAGAGACCAGAGAAAAATATAGTAGGAAGCTAGAAAAAAGTAATCCACTGCTTATCTGTTTCTTGCAATCTTTCATGCATTGTGTGTGATTCTGTGTTTCTAAAGATCTCATAAATTTCTTGTTTCTTCAATTCACTACAAGTATAATCTGGAATAACTGTTTTTTCTAAAAAACTATTCTTTTCCTCGAGGCTATGGAATCATTACTGTGTTACAGACTCTAACATGGTGGACTATAAAGAATTTCTGAAGAATTTTGGCATAAGTACAGACATTTTCTTTTTAAAGAAAAAAGCACAGAAAATGAACTTCCAGGTATGTTCTGAGAAAAAGATTGGAAACTTGAGTACTTTTTCTATTTATGTTTATATCAATAGAAGTATTTCTGTTGGCCTTAATGGATCTGATTTGCAATTTTGTAGGACATGGATAGCCTCTGATTCTCAGCAGATACAACTAGGACAGGGAAGAAAAGAAAGCCAGTTTCCTTTGGCCTAGGAAGTTCTACCAACTGTGTATGAAAACTGCTTTATAAATCAAAATATGACACACTGCACAGGCCAAAAAATAAAATAATCTTTACAAGCTCATACACCCCAGATAATGAGTTTGTCACTGAAACTTGGAGTATTGTGACACTTAGCAACCGCGGTTTTCACCCAATATTCAACTATACTGAACTTCGTAGGTAATCTTTGTAATAAATTACACTCTAAGACAGTGACAAAATGGTGAACTTGGACAAGTTGAGGAGGTCAAAGTGACAGTAAGATATTTTTTGTCAGCATGACAGTAGTTTCAAGCATAGCAGCAACCTAACTTATTGGAGTGTTGGAATGTCTTTGTAGGCATAAATTCAAAGGATGTTTAAAACCAACTGATGGTGATTAAGTCAGTTTGTGTATGGGCAGGTCCTCTCAAATATAAGGGTCAGTTTGAGAGTAGATACAAAATTTATTTTTTTTGAAGTTGCAAGAACCAGACAGTCCAAGGTGGCACGAGGCGTGAAGGGTGATTGGCATGGAGGATGTAGTCTGTGGAGACCCTTAAAATGAAGACATTAGTTTATATTCGTGGTTTAGGGAGAAAAGAGTCATTGATAGGAGCAGGACATGTTTGTTTTCTTCCAAGACAGAAAAAGTGCGTTTCTGTAATTCAATTGAGTTAATGGTGGCAATGAAGAGATTTAGCCCCGTGCATGAATGAAAAAGTTTGGTTTTGAGACATTATACAGACGTACCCATAAAGTGAATGTAAGTATCTATGGAGATGTGAGTTTAAGATAGTATCTGAGTTAAGATAGTGAGAAAGGCCCTTCCAGTACATTTAAAAATAATGTAAATCTGTTTGCATATCTTGAAATTTAGTTTAGTGTATTTAACAAGATATTAATTCCATCACATGTGTACACATATGATATCTTGGCAATATGATTTTTCATGTAAAGCTAACTGCTAGTTGCTTTTTAATGTATTTCTATTTAAAAAGATGCATTTAAACTTACCTTTGTTGAAAAAAAACAGTAAAGACTTACCTGTAATTTCCAGGATAAAGAGCATTAGCTTCAAATATTGTATCTCTCATTTCTACTACTCAAAATTTAGCTTCCTGGAGAGAATTATATAAAATAAAAGTCTATCCTGGTCTAGAAAAGAGAAGCAAGCAGTCCAGCACTCCATAAGTCTGAATTATGATTATTCTCATCCTGAAAAATGGTCTTCACTTTGGTGGTAGGAATTATATTTGAACTAATTCTGAATAGATGCCTGACATTCAAAGGCTCTGAATACCAGCAGTTCACACTGGCTTTGGTAGGATCAGAAGCTGAAATTCTTTGAAATCATGAAGTCAGAATATCTAGTCTTTTAATAGTATTTTTTCTTTTCACCATTTTACAAAACCGTGGCATGACTATGCAGAGATTTGTAAGTCTGTGCAGTGCTATCACAAATTGTTTTAAAAGCATTATTATAAGTAAATATAACTACGAAAAATAGAGGTTTTTCTTTTCCCATGTGGGCTACGAAAATTATGGAGGAATAATCTTATGAATTAAGACTCCTCCTCCTTCCTCATACCTGGTGTGCCTAGCATTATGTATGTTTAACCCTCTTGATTTAACCCATTTTTAGTTATCAGGGCCTGGGACACAACCTCCCCACTCATTCCACCACAAAATGCCTCAGATGTTCAGAGACCTTGCTTGTGGGGTGTTCCTACTGCACTCACAGTGAATTGAATTCACCTCTTGCCCTCTGATTCCCAGTTTCACCTTTTCACACATGCACTTTGAGAGGCAGAGCTTGTCCGTGTAAAGTAGTTATTAAAAAAATGCCAATCAACATTGGTCTAAAAATAGATTTTAAAATCATCCAGATAAATTAGTGATAATTTCTCTGGTTAATTTCTGAGGTGTAAAACCCAGTGATACTTGTTTAATACATGTTAGTACCCAACCAAAACTAATTTGAAATAGGATAGTTCTAAATGGGATTGAGCAGCCACACTAATAATTTTCCAAAATTTAAGTAATAAAAAATACAGATTTATTCAAATAGGAAGGAAAATCTGTGTTGAGCAGGCCCCTGAGTGGGCAGAGGGAACAGTGGAGAACATGTCCTAAGCACAGGGTGCTCACATTTTGGTATCTGTTCCCATGCAGAGCAGCATTTTATTCCCTATGTAGTCCCACTGGAATAACCTTTGAAAGATTGAGGTGCATATATTCATTGTGCATAAGGTTCTCAAAATGCCTCTGTCTTGTCCATCACAGTGGTTGCAGCTACACTCTGAATCAAGTGTAACACATCCACAGCAGCAGTGGTATCCCAGGAGAGTGTATGAGCCAGCAGCACATTAAGTAGAACAGTATGCAACAAACCATCATCACAAAATGAGCTGCTCAGTGCAACTGAAATAAATATTCCACAGAATTGGTTTGATTTGGTATTGTTTTCTGTTGTTTTTTTGTTTGTTTGTTTTGATGGGGAATCATTGAGGAAACCTGTCTGACTTAAAGTAACTGGATGTTCTTCCAAGGACTCTGGGAGGTAAGACGGGACAGTGAGATGGAAGTATGTGTAGGAAATGGAAAAGAGATCAATAGGCGTGTTTGTTACCAAAGGCCTGTAAGGATGATGTCTTCCATTTCTTGAAAATATATTTTTGATAATGGATCATTCTGGAAACATACTGACAAAGAGAGGGAATTAGTTTCTAGTAGTACCTTCTGATACTAAATGCAATAAAGGTTTCTGTTAAGATTGTAAATTATAGGTATGAAACATAAAATAAAAAAACTACTACAAGAAACACACAGATAAGTTAATAGAACATTGAACTACTGATAAAGTTTGAAATACAAGAAAATACAAGAAAGTTTTGTTTCAGGTTTGGTTCAGTCTGCTTGTACATGAAGATTTAACTAGTTAACAAAAGCAGTCTTTAAAAGCTGTAGATGACTTTATTTGTTTGAAGCTGACAAAGGTCTGGGCTTTGCTAAATCAGTTTTCTTAACAGCACTAATCTGCCAGAAAATAGAAGAGAGAGAATAGAAGCAGAAATTTTTTTTCTGCAGTCTTCACCAGCTGAGCATGCTGTGACAGAGCACAGTCTGGATAGCACTGAGAAGGCATTTAGAGAATAGGTAAGGGAGTGAGTGCCATTAATACTTTGGGGTATTTTGGCAGGTGAAGAAGCTGAGGCAGACATCCCAGGAAAAGAAAATTGCCAAGCTTTGAGGCTGGTTAATTATACCAACTTCTTTTATGAACAAATTCCATGCACAGGGTTTCTTGTTTTCTTTTAAAGCCAGTTAGCAGAAGAAACAGTTCTGTTTAATTTTGTGTGTTCCAATCTTGCTTATTAGATTCACAGCATTAAGAACACTATGCATTAGAACACTAGATTCCTTAGGCTAAAACAACACGAGAGTGCATTGAAGCTTGATGGCTAAGGTGTTTCATAATCTAAATTGCTCGATCACTGCCAGATCAAAGTAAGTAATGACTTACACTGAGTAATGGCTAGTTATCATTGTCTGACAATTATTTTCTGACCCACATGGAATAAATTATTATTGGGTATGTGCTACTGAAGAAACTTTTTTTTTCAGATGTGGTGGCAAGCTTAGAATAGAGAATTGAGCTGTAATAGACATGGCAAACGACCTCTGTGCAGGCCTTTAGATGTGATCTTAACAGAAGAGGACTGGGCAGTGTGATGGTGGAATATAACTGTTATGGGAAGGTGAAAAGAAAGTTTTCCAATACCTACTCTTGTGCCTTCATGTCATGAATATTCTGACTCTAAGAAAAGAGAAGCTAATACTGTGCATCAAGACTGCATATTCTAGTACAAATTAAATTACAGAGGCCTGTAACAGCACCTTCTCAGCCCTGAAAATTCAGGAGAGGAGGGACAAACAAGGCTACAGGGACGTTCAACACCTTGACCCTTTTTCATCTTGTATATCTTTGATATGGAAGTCAAGACCTGGATTGGAAGCATAGTACATCTTGCCTTACAAGCCCTCCTGATCCTTGATGCTTGTTTTGGGGGCTTTTTAAAGTCTCTCTGTACATTACCTTTACACTGCGATTTCGGCAGTTTTGAATATACAATAATCAGCTTAGAAGCAGATGGGGTAGTTGTCAAAAGATGGCGAGGGGAGAAAAGCCTTAGGGATGCTTGCAGTATTCAACAACCCAGCATGAGCTAACATTTCAGAAAAACAAACCAGTCTTCCTATTGTTTCATGAGCCTTATCAAAATCTGCAGTGAGTCAACTTTCAGGCATTTTACAAGTCCCATAAGCAAAAAACACATCCACATAGCTCCTTTGCAACAGCCCATGAATTAAAAAAATACAACAACCATGTTAACTATTCCCTGTCTTCTAACATTTTCCAGTATTCCTTGTGCTAATGACTCATTTTAATAGAACTTTGGCAGTAGGTGGTGCCATGGATTATTTTAAAGTTACATTAAGACAGGTGTTATCGAGCAGGCTGATCTACCAAATATTTTTAGCTCTGAATTTTAAGGCACAGTTATTATTTGAGAAACTTGTCTGACTTGTCATTTGAGAGTGTGTGACTGGGAATACAGTTTTGTAGTGAGCTTATTAATTAAACATCTGACGGTCAGAGCATGCCAGGGTAACCTATTTGATCAGTTCACAGAGAAGAACATTTGAAAAGGTCTTGTAAAAAATGCATTATTGTTTTAAAAGCTTCATGAACTTGGGTTTTCTGAACAAAATACTATAAATTGTATTCATTACAGGTGTATTCAGCCTATCAGGACATTGAAAAAGCCTTCAGAGCAATTGATGTCAGTCAGAGTGGATTTGTGTGTTTGGATTACTTGAAGTCAGTCATAAAAGGCTTTATATTTCCTTTGCCAAATGAAACTTTTCAAGAGCTAATGAAGAGGTAAGAATCATATTATTTTCTTATTGGACATTTTTTACTGCTGCTGCCTTATAACTTTATTATCGCTTTTTGTGACTACTGTCATTAATTCATTTTTCTTGTGCCTGAGTTGCTGTATGTATGGCACAGTATGTAAAAGCCAATATAGCTCGGTGTAAAAGCTGATATAGCTTGGTATAAAACCAATATTTTGCAGTAAAGTATATAGGTTTAATGGAGTAGAAGCAGAAGCTTTAAGTTACTACTTTCTTGCTTCTATTTGTTCACAAATTTGCATTTAATTTCCTAAAGGGAGCATTACTTTTTTGGATTCAGATGACTAGTGGTGTGGGATGGTGTGAATTTGCTGGAAGAGCAGCCTCACAACTATTAGCACCACATTTGTATGGTGACCGTGCAACTCTGTAAGCCTCTCCTTTTTGAATACGCTGGCATGGCAAGGAAAAGAAAGGACAAAGTGAAACTTAAGTGAATGATCAAACTAATGCTGAAATCATTCACTTACCACTGCTCATTGTCAGTCACTGAAAAAGGTAACTGAAGGGACACTTCTGTGCTGCATAATAAAGCAATATCATATCTGGAAGTTTGAATTTAAACTGAGACAAAAATATTTTGAACTTAGGTTTTGACATTGTAAATATTTTTATTAGAACTGCTGTGAAGGTGGAGATATCGTGCCAACTGCGAGATTCAAGTCATTTAACCAGATGTCTTAGTTGTATTATGACCAAAGCTCAAATCATCTTGTGGGCAGTACAGTGTACAGAATATAAATGAACAGAAAACATTTTTCAGACTAGCCTCAAGGATCTCAGCAGACAGATTTTAAGCCACAAGACAATTTCCAAATTATGATTTTCTGGACATGATCACTTCAGCATATGCTGGCTAGCTTCCTAAATTCATATTTTCTTTTAAAAACCAAAATATCATAGGAATTGATGTTTTTGTGGTTTTTGGTTAAATCTAGACCAGGATCTCTCGTTATTAATATTTTGTACTCAAAACCGTGAGAAGAAAACTGCCAGAGTATACTTTATACTTGTTGGCAACAGTGCCAAGGGCATATGGCCAGTCAAAGAGAAAGAAAGAACAACTTAACTCTTACAAAGCATTTTTGCTCCAAAATATTGCTCAAGCTTACAACAGCAGGAAAAGCACTCAAATTATACCGTATGAGTAGGTCAGTAACCAGATCATGTATTACTGCTTAATGAATCCACAATTTATCTCTTTAAGTTGTTGGAGGAATAAAATAATAAAATCCACTGAGGTGCTTTTTTTTTTCTTTTCTGCACTACCTGGCTGTAAAGACCTCAGTGTAGATATACGTTTTACAGTAGCAGGTGCTGTATGAGAGTGTCATCTGCAGTAACCATATTGCTTTGTGCATTCGGCAAATAAATCTGATTTGCTTCTAGTCATTCACAGTGTGATATAACAATGATCAACTATTACTTTGTCAAAGAATTGCTATTATAGTTGTCTTTTTTTTCAATTCATGTCATTTGCTAGTTTAAATCTTAAAGTAAATCTTGCTCTTAAGAGCAGTTGCATAATGGAAATATTTCTGCATGTATTCTTCCACTGGAGCTTTCTCTAGCATTTGGAAAATATAGTGACATTTTAATGATGCTGTAAACAGAAATGTTCAAGCCTATATATACCATACCTCTTAGGTGATATTTCTCAGATAATGTAATGCAAAAGCTCTACCAGGTGAGCAGAACAGCAGCAAAAGTTCCTTATAGTCATCTAATTCTAATAATGAAGTAACTTTGTTGTAGCTGATAATAAATGCAATAGTAATTGTTGGGCAAGGGACATGATTTCAAGGTTTTTAAGATTCTGTTTAAATAACATGACATGAGACATGCCAGGAAGCTGTTTATAAGAAATAATACACGACAGCATTTTATGGCTGTTTGAGGTATTTACGTCTCATGGGCTCTTGATATAAAATTCGGGGCCCATTGAAGTTGATGCAATTTTACCTTAGACTTCAGCTAGGATTTCATCCCTGACTAGTTTAGAACCATATTACCCATGTACTTATCTCTCAGTATATGTCCCCTCTGCAGCAAGAATAAATATATCAGAGGCAGACCATGGAGGTGTGTTTCATCCAAAGGGCAATAGTCATCGGAGTCTTGAATTCCCTGAATTTTGTCACTTCTTCTCTTGAAAAATCTTTCACTTTAGAAGTAAAACATCATGAACTTGAGGTTATATAAAGACTTATATAAGCTAAAGGTATTAATTTCACAATATTTCAGCATTCTCATGCGAGAAATGCTTTGCTTTGAATTGTGTCCCTTCACAGGTTGAGGGATGTGAGTGAAGGGTTTTCTTGTTCGCAGTGGGGAGCAAATTGTACATGACCAGTATGAAAGCTTTGCCAAGAGAAGGATTAACTTCCAAGACTTTTTTGGTAGCTGCCAGCATTTCTAACTGATGATTTTATTTGTGATATGAGGCAAAGAATTGTGCTTATTTGGTGAACATAGTATCAATTAAAAACACAAGGACAATTTTTAGCAAGAGGTAGCTTTAAACTTTTTATATTACCATCATGCTTCATTTCTTCAATTTATGGTTTGTATAAAAGTATCAGATGCTAAGGCACTGATGGTTAAAAATTTCTCAATGGATAGTAGTATTTCTTAAAGGATCACTATGAGATGATGTATCATATGGTTTTACCACGTATCCATGTTGTTACAGCTCTAACCAGTCAATTCTTTGGAAGTATACCCTTTTGTACTTGGACATAACCATATACATAGCTCCGAAAAGCTGTGAAGAATTTATTTTTATTACCTTAGTAAGTTAGCTGGCTTACTGTTGTAGATAAAAAGCTGGATTACCACTCATGAAATATGCGCATTTTTCCTGGCCAGACAGTGGAATGATATTTCTATGACTCTAAATATTGTACTTATTCCCCTTCTAGCACAGATTGGAATCTGAGAGTCAGTATTATAGCTATAAAGAAAGTTTTAAAATTAAAAAAACACTCTGAAGTCCTTCCTCAGTTTTTGGACCCACTGTCTTAGCTTTGTCTAAATAGGGCTTTCTTCAGTTTGATCCATGAAACTTTCCCCAATTTGGCCTCTATGAAGGCCTAATTCATCCCTTTCCATGCAAAAACCTGCAAGAGAAAAGTGCTGTGTTGGCCAGCTGCAGGCAGAACTGGAAGAACTCCGCAACCCGTTACCCACCTGCAGAAGGGGGGAAAACCCATGTGCCTTTTGTTGACTGATCAATGGCATCACAAATCGTAGCTAGCAAAGCCAGACCTTCATGCATCCATCTCAGTATTTTTTCCTAAGTTCCCTTTAGCTCTCAGGATTTTGCAATCATCACTGCAAAGTCAGAAAGGTGATTGTAGGGCTTCTGAGAAAGGAGATGGAAGTGGAAAGGTCTGTTGGTCTGACTGACGCAGCTTTGGCTGGTTGCTCATTTTCGGTGCAGAATTGCTCTCTACAGAGCAATTTGAGTGATTTAGTAGGCCATAGACATTTGAGTGTGAAGGGATCTCAGTTGGGGGCTCAAAATAACAGTTGTTATCTTGGCCTTGATTTTAAAGATTGTCTGTTACTTCATACTGTTTGTTTCATATTTGTTTATCCAAGACAATAATCAGATATGAAATATCTATCCTTCCCACAGCTTTTTTTAATAACCCATCCCTCAATAGTATTGTTGGCAAAGCTCTTCCCTGCAGGGACTGAAAAGGCTCCCCTGGTGAAATCTGAATGCCAGCATTACCTCTGCCTTCATTTACCCTGAGCCTTTGGTGCTTGGCCCTCCTAGCCCCTCTTTTGGATGCAGTGGGAGATGCTCAGCTCTTGAGGCATGGAGCTACTCGCAGGCAGGACCACTCTTAAAAGTCACATTCCTTCCCCTCCCATTAAACACCCTGTGCTGGCAGGTTGCAGTCGACCAAAGCCTGAATGCTGTGATTCTTGTCACTCCGGGTTTTTAACTTTGTTGGCTGAGCTTGAGAACCTGCTGCGTAGTCCGGGAACTGGAGTTTTTCTGTAAAAGATCCAGGAAGTCTTGCATACCTCTGACTGCATTTGGTAATTTTTTAGCTTTGTCCTATGCATCCTGGATTAGCAAACACTCTAAACACCATCTGCCACCATTTTAAGGAGCATCAGGAGTTTTTAAAGCTTTTCTGAGATGATTAGAGTAGCAAGTCAGCACGTTTCTGATAGCATGGGAGTATGTGTAATTGCCTGCAATGCACCATCTGAAGTAGGAGTATGTTTCACCATGCTCGTTGGAGCTTTCTGAAACTGAGGAGGAGATATGTCAGTGGTTTGGGGGGTCATGGGATATTTATTTAAGGGTAATTATTTGTAGAATATGGTACCAGTCATCTTCCTGGGGTTTTTAACATAGTTTAACACTTGCAGTATTTTCAAAGTTTTCAAATTTGGACAAAATGAACAACATAACGTTTAAAAAAAACCAACATACTATTCCCCTTAGTTAGTTTCTCTACTGTTATGTGTAAATAATGAGAAGGGATGCCTTAAATGCTATCTCATTCTAGGCATCTGTAATGTGAACGTCTATGCCTGAACTGCTCCTCGTAGACTCCATTTTATAGTCACTGGAGAGAAACAATGGGCAGGATTCATCTAACTAGTTTTAGATGTCTACTTTAGGATGAGATGAATCCTGTCCTGAAAGTGCCTGTTTCTCCCCAATGACTATAAAGGGAACTTAGAGCGACTCACTCAGGTGCAGGCGTGTACATTTGATTAGATGAATTCTCGCTTGGGGTCTAGTTCTTCCAAAGCTAGGCTTTTGGAATTGAGAAAGGAAGTTGGCTCCGTTTACATATTTAGTAACAAAGCAAAGCTATGCAGGCTTACTCTAATTATAAATGTTGCACACATTGATATTAAAATGATGATGTGATGTTCTAATTCAAAATTCTTATTGGAATGTAGTGCTTTTATAAGAAAATATTTTAAAGCTCTTTTCCATTTTAAAAATCAGATTTGAACTGGAAGCCACAAGTAAAATTGCTTGGCAAAAATTTTTAGAAAAGAATCCATGATACTGGGACCACCTTTGAAAACAAGCAGACAATTCCTATGAGAAGAAAACATAAGTAAGTAGGAAGTTCCTCTTTAATGTGAGTAAACTGCTGTATACATATTTATTTAAAATGAGAAGTGTATCCACTTGATGGTCATCCTTGATTAAATTCAGTTTAAAAATCTTTTGGCAATGCCTTCTTTATGTACACTCATATTTTGAATCTTATCAAACCCTGAGTCTTAATGAGGTGATTTATTTTTCCTGCTCTGAGAACACAGTGTACGAAGGAAGGTGAAACATGAAAGCATTGCAAAGACTGTCTTCTTCCACTTACAGAGTAAACCCAGATGGAAGAGATAAAGCTTTCTCCAGTGACACTGTTCAGAAGCTGCACAGATGCATCCATGATGCTCATCCCTCTTTAAAACAGGCATTCGTTATGCTTGATGAAGTAAGAGCAATGGTTTTTAGGTGTTGCCTCAGTTAATTACTCTTAGCTCTAAACATTTGTGTCTCATATCTGCTTCAAAGTAATCTGGTGGTTGTCAGTCCTTTTGTGTTACAGCAGCGCATAGAGTCTGTTTTTCAAGTTACTTTAACATAGATATGTGCAACTGGGGGCTGAATAATCTGTAACAACTTCTCTGATAAACAAAAATTATTGACCTCCTACATTTTCGCTGGAAGTCATGTTGGCCAGTTCTTTAATCATCCCTGTGGCTGCCTTTGAACTCCTGCTACTTTTTCTGTGTATTTCATGAAACGTTACGACAGAAATGAGAATTGGTGCTTTCATAGATGTTACAGTAGTGCCAGAAAAATAAATAATATTACTTCTCGGATACTGCAAAGTGTTCCCCTGTTCCTACACCCAAGGACTGCCTGAGTCCCTTGTGCCTAACATCATACTGGCAATTTATTTATGCTTAGATTATACATTATGACCTGCAAATCTTTAAGAGTAACTGTTTCTCTTCTGTTCTGGCATATTTTTTCATCGTAGGACTTTATTAGAAAGCTTACACTTATTCTTCCCAGCCATGCTATGTCAGTGTTTTGTTCTCCTCATTTTTTACCCTTCCATTTGTCTTTCAGTTATCTATGGTCATCTGATGTTTTAAAGTTTTGGGGTTCTTTTTCAGGCTTTTTGTAGGCGTATATATGTCTATATGTGTGTATATATATATAGAGAGAGAGATACCTGCTTTCACTCTGTTTATACGCACACACAGAGACATATGTATATGTACATGTGTGCATAAGAAGGATCTATAGCATCTGGCTGTGAATCAGCCTCTGCAAGACCTCATTAGAAACAGGCCTACTTAGGAATGGGTTATTATCTACAATTTCATTTGAAGGTTTTTGTTATCCGGTCCTATTACTTATTACATTTGTTCAATATCTGCCTTTTGTATCCATAGTGTTCTCATTTCTTTGTAAGAACAGCATACTGCCAGGCATAAGTAAGGTAATGCCATTGCCTCAGGCAGCATGCTGGCCCAGAACAGCAGCACAGGCAGGGTCCCAGTGCCTGTTTCGCCTCTGACAGAGTCCCGGACAGCCCTGCTACTTCCAAGAGAGGGATCCAGATACATTAATTTGCAGCTGTCGACATCCCTATGTTGACTGGTACCATTGGTTACCTCGGTTTTAGATATCATATCCTGATTATGCAGAGTTCGACTCCAAACCTGGCTTTTGCGGTTCCCTCTCCCCACTCTTCCTTCTGCTCAAGGCTGTCTCTGGGCCCAAGTGAATTGCCTCCTCTCATTGCCCGCTCTGATCTGTCATGAAACATGGCAGCTACCAGAAAAGCTGCTTTCCATATAAATAAAATGAAATGTGATATCTACTGGCTTCAACGTTTAATGAAGAAGGAATGCTATGAAAACTGTTCAGTCTCGTGTGGTCACCACCAGGAAAGTCTTGGATGTCATATTTCCTTTTCACACTAAGATCTGCATACTAACATTTGGCAAATACTTTTCTGCTGCTCAGCTGCTGTATGCAACCGTTCAACAGAGCAGTGATCTCACCATTGAACTCGTGATTACTGTCAAAACATGTGTGAATTTACAACATTCCTAAATATTTATGTAACCGTGTGATTGGGTTTTCAGCTATTGTGGAAAACCAAGTAAAGGTATTTCCTCATGTCTTAGAGTTAACAAAAGTAAGTTTCTTGCTCTTTTTTTTCCAGGAGGTAGAAATAGATTTGAACTTGAATGTCCTCTGTTCCAGGACTTAAATACATTTATGTTCAAGTCTTTAATAGGTTCATGCAGTATGCTTCTGATTCTTCATCACATTATTGCTCAGCTCACAAGCAACTGCCTGCTCCCTTTTTCTTCCAACTGATGTTTTTCCTGTACTGTTCTTTATGTGCTGGAGTCTAAAATGCTACTGATCCCTTATTAACTGACCCCTTATTAACTGACCTACTTATTAACACGTATTCTGAAAAAAAAAATGTGCAAGCTTGAAGTATAATGTTCCCTGCAACTATACTACAAAATTGACTTTAAAATGTTGAATCAGATTGGTGTTTTGTGAAAGGATGAGTGAAGCACCCTTTGACATTATTTTGTGAGTCTTGCAATATTTTATGATTTACTTTAAAACTCAGATCCTAGAAAGAGATAATTATATAAGTGTTCCAATACCAAAGAATTAATAGTAAATCAAATCCTCTAGCCTCCTAGAATGCTTTCAGAAAGTTTCTCCATCTATTCTGAAACATAGAAACAAAAAGACGTTAAAAATATTGGTCAATATTTACTATAAATTAGTTGAGCTTTTTTAAAATTAAAAATGTTATTACTGTATATGTTATTTTTATACATTCCGTTTGATGGAGTGCATTGTTTGATAGTTCTTGTTCACGTGTCATGTCCCAATTATGTAAAACATTGACATTTGTGTAATTTGGAGATGTGTCTTTCAGAGTCATACTTTTCAATTTCCTATGAATTTAGAAATTTAGAATTGCAGTATCAAGTTGCAATCTTTCACCAGCATAATTTAATTGTTTTTATTTTAGTCTCTTTTAAAAGGTGATTGTTCACCTCACGGTAAGGAATTCAAGTAATATTCGAAAGTCTCCTAACTCAAGTTCTTAAATGCATCAGATTCGTAAGAATAGTTAAACTATTTTCTGTCCTGTGCTGAAAAGCTGCATCAAGTACACTTTAGAGTGTTCCCAGCATTATAAAATGTTTAAAGGAACATAGCTTGTGGTTTTAATATTATATCTTCATACCACAAAACATTAATACCTATTTAACATTACATGCTGAAGGAGACCAATTGGTGGCAACTGACATTTAAATTAAAGGTTTTAAATACATTAATATGTGTAGGATAAGGCTACACCTTCATGTGAGATACAGCATTTTGAGAAAGAAGGGAGATGTCATGTGCACATCCAAATGCACTGCTTAGCAATAAATATACATCCCTGTGGTCCCTGTGCACACAGGAGAAATTACAAGGAAAAATCTCTTCTGATTAAAGGATCAAATCAGTGTGATAGATAAAGTTAAGGAGAATCAGAACTGTGTAGTAATTACTATAAGCTCATGTTATGCAATATAAACAGAGAGTGCTGTCATATATTTGTCAAAGGTTTACGTTTGCAGTTTGTCATCTGGCAGGTGGACTGTAACTGATGTGTGACACTGATGATGTTGAGCCTACTGTTAGGTAGTTCACCCTAGTTTCAAAAGTACCTTCATCTGACTTTTTCTAGAATTTGGACTGCCTTTTCATGTTCAGTTTTGCAGTATGAGATTTTTGTTAAGAACTGTCTATCTTTACCAGTTCTGTGGCCCTCACGATGTATAGAACTATGCTAAATTGCCTTTTTGTCAGTTTTGATGGAATGTCATGATATGTATGTCCCATACACTGGATTGTGTGATCATCCCTTTAGTGGACAAGCTGGATTTTTTTTATTACTTTGATTTGCTACATATTGCACTTCTTAAATTGTAGACCCTGTATTTCTGAATTGAATGAGCAAATAAAAGACTGAAAAAATTAAAGCTCTCAGTCTGGTTGACACAAGCAAAAGGAGCACTGGGCATACCTTCAGAAATACTACTGGCATTTTTTATTAGATGGTTTTATATAGATGATATATCACAATTCCTTTCTAATATAATTACATAAAAACTGTTCTTTTTGGCTCTGCAGTATTTCATCTCCATACATATATATATGACCACAAAAAGAAAGAATTCACCTAGCAATTTATAGGAAAAGAAATCAGTTTCATACACTGCAGTAGGTAATAATAACACCTACAGCATTCAGGCCATGATTCAGTAAGGCACTTTACTACAAGATTTTAATTCATTTACTGAACTGGAGCATTAATGAATGAAATTGTTAACAAAGGCAGAGATATTGGAGACAATGGAAAGACAGGCTGAAATAAAAACTATTTAATCCCCAGCATCTGGAGGCTCCCACAGTGAAACCCATGTAAGAATGGTTTATATTTATTGTAACCTCATTATGTTTTTGTTGGAGTAGACTGGTACATCCCCAGTCACATCAGTGTTGCTGGGCTGACTTAGAAAATGATCTGGGCAATAAAATTAAATCCTCTTGAATAAAAAAAATTGAACTTGCAAGGTGGTCAAATAAGCAAACACAATCTGTTTAATAAATCCCGAGGCAGTATATCTTAACTTTCCCATATTTTCTAAGGTTTGAACAAAATATGACGTGTTTTTATCATGATGGATATTTCATCTTCGTGGGTAAAACCTAGTCATTCTGCACAATTGTTTCTTGTGAAGTACAAGCTATCTTTGTAGCTTTAGTACCAGATTCCCTAATTTATTTACTTGGGGAGGTAAGTATATTATCAGGTTTTGCTTCCATATGATTTAATGCAGTGACAACAGTCTCTAAAGAAAATTCAGATACCAGATAGTAGTTTCACAAGACCATTATCTTTTGATTGCCAAACTTTAAAGTATTTCCCAGACCAACTGATGAAGTAAATAATTGCTCATCCTCTATATTATTACTGCCACCCTGGATCTCTGTAGGGGACTAAAGGGAAACAGAATTTTCTTAGGGTGAATTTTATGAACAGAAAGATATTTGTCTAGTGCTTAGCCAGGAAAACAGAATCACTGAAAGAACTGTTTACTCCTAATTTTTCTGTTATTGTTCCAAAGCCTTTATTCTACTCTTCTTTTTCCCACATTATCTTTCCTCAGGTTTCTTTAGAGAAAATAAAGAAACAATTAAAAAAAAAGGCAGCTCAGGAACAAATTTAAAACTATAAAATGCAATAGACAGTCATAGAAAAGAGGTGGTACAAGCCCATATTTAAAATTCTCCTACATAAATTATGGATATTACTTGCCATGGGAACTGAGAAAAAAACCTATGCCTTAAGTGTAGCAAAATAACAGTATCCTGATTCTGTTGCATCCATTGCCTTACAGTTCAGATGATGGTATGACAATGTGAGTAAGCATCAGGCCCTAGATAAAAATTCTCTGAGAGCTGGTTTACCCTCAGTAACCAGGTCAAAAATGCCAATAGACCCAGCTTAGCAGCATAGCTGATTTAAAGGATGCATACAAAGATGCAAAGGAAGCATGAGAAAAGAAGGAGAAGGCCTGACAACAGTAGGTCTCAAAAGTTTTGAATTTACACACCACTGTCAACAGTCAGAACTTCTCAAGGTTCACTGTGTACTTATAATTGCATCTCTAACTGACACTTCTCTAAGGACCCAGATGTTTGCATTTGCTCTGGCCTTGTGGACTGTCATGGCCATGGACGACATCTGGAAACCGCTGCCGTAGAAAAAGCTGTTCTAAAATGTAAAATGTTTAGCTGAGTTTTCGGTTGTTGTGAAGAAAATCCTGCCACAGATGAGTGAACACTGACAAATAGGATCATGTGCTGACTATGAATACGCCGAGCGCTTTATTAGAATCTAACAAGAGGCAGCACTTGATGGTCTTTTGTGTGGACTTAGGACAATGGTTGGGGTACATGGTAACAGCAACTTAGAGTCAGCTTGACTCAACTGACTCAAGTTCACTCAGGTCTGGCAACTATTCAGTCAGACACAACTGTTGTGGTTTGACCCTGGCTGGCAGCCAGGTGCCCACACAGCTGCTCTATCACCCCCTCTTTTCTGCTAGACAGGGGGAGAAAATATAGCAAAGGGCTCAAGGTTTGAGATAAGTACAGGGAGATCACTTTCATTTACCATTCTGGGCAAAACAGACTCGATTTTGGGGAAATTAGTTAGATTTATTAAAAGAACAAATTAGAGAGGAGTAGTGAGAAATAAAAACGAGCAAAGCTTAAAAGCAAAACACCTTCCCCCCATCCCTCCCTTCTTCCTGGGCTTAACATCAATCCTGGTTTCTCCACCTCCTCCCCCTGAACAATGCAGGGGGACAGGGAATGGGGGTTACGGTCAGTCCATCTGATGTTGGTTCCACTGCTTCTTCTTCACTGCCGGAGGAGGACTCTTCACTCTTCCCCAGGGTCATTGCGGGGTCGCTCTCATGGGAGACAAGCTTCACGCTCTCTTCTCCGGCGTGAGTCATCCCACGAAGGGCAATTCATCACAAACTGCCCAATGTGAGACACCTCACGAGGGGCAACCCACCCATTGTGAGTCTGGGGTGCAGTCCTTCAGGGGAAACTGCTCCAGCGTGAGTCCCCCGCAGCGTCACAAAAGTCCCACCAGCCAACCTGCTCCAGCGTGGGCATTCACTCTTCCACGGGCTACAGGTTCCAGCACCGACCTGCTCCGATGTGGGCTTCCCACAGGCTAAAGCCCCCTTCAGGCATCCACCCACACGGCGTGTGGTCCTCTGCCCCATGGTGGACATCTACACCCTGCCCATGGGCTACAGGGGGACAACCCGCTTCACCACGGTCTGCACCACAATCCGGGGGACTCTCTCCTCTGGCGCCTGGAGCTCATCCTCCCCCCTCCTTCCCCTCCATCTCTGTGCCAGCTGTTGTGGCGCAATTCTTTTTCCCCATTCTTAAATATATTTTCACAGAGGCGGTCCTCTCCTATCACTTTACCGATAGGCTCAGCCTTGGCCAGCAGCGTGTCCCTCTTTGGAGCCGGCTGGCATTGGGTCTATCCGACTCAGGGGAAGCTTCTAGCAGCTTCTTGCAGAAGCCACCCCTAGAGCCCCCCCGCCGCTGAAATCCGGCCAGGCAAACCCAATACAACAACTTGTGTAAACATTGATTACAGACAAGGTAAGGAATGAAATGCGGCTGGCTGAATGGGAGCTGGTCTGTGCAAAGCACATTTGCATATCCATTCACTTGTGGCACAGTTTACCAGCAAACTAAATAATCTATCCCAGGGTAACGGAACGGTCACTGAAGTTTCATTCCCATAGTTTTAGTCTTCCATCAAGTGAATATTCCAGTTGTATACTCACTGGGAACTAGAGTACATGCAGGCTATTGAAATAGCTGTGGAGTTCTCAGTTACTGTAGGTCGGGATGATCTAGCAGTGTAGAACTGCACATTGGAATCAGAATTGCTTTATTAAATGTTATTTCTTTTTTTTATGCATGCTTTCTTTTTTTGTCTTAGAAATGGGATGGAAAGATCACTAGAAATGACATTTGTCATGCTTTACATAAACTGATATTTCAAACAAATGAAAAAGATTTCCAAGAGCTAATTGATCCTGAACAAACTGGATACCTTGACTACCATGAATTTTTAGACTTGTTTGAGGAAAAAGAATCAGTAGTAAGTGTTTACTTGTAGTTCTCTAATCATAATCTCTTTTATAATGGCAGTGGGAAACCAGCACTTCTTGGTTTGTTTGTTTTCTCTGAAGCATCAGTTTAGAAATCAATCTCCTGGTTACTGTAGGTTTTTGAAAACTCCACCAGAATCATCAGGTCATGCATGTATGTACAGAAGTGGAGAAACAGTAGTAGTACTTCTTGACTTTCAGTTGTCAGATCTGTTTTGCTGATATTTTGCTGTTTTCTTCTTTTATCTGTTATTCTTGACAATATACATTGATTCAAAACATATGCTATATAGTAAACAGACATTGCATATTTTCCTGGGTACACCTTTTATATTTTCTAAATTTGCAGTTATCTTGTAATACTCTTCTTTAGAAACATTCACAGAATGTACACAGAGGATATATACTGAAATCCACGGTCGACAGTTTTGTGCAGTATGTCCCTTTCCTTTGACAGAAACAAGTCAATACAATTTTGCTTACTGGATTATTTTAAGAAATAACCTAAAATGTAGTCTGCAAATCCACTTCTAATATTAAGAAGCTGGTTTCAATACCAGCTCTCTTTCAGGTTTGCATTAGTACGTCAATTAGCTAACTCCATATTTAGCTTTGTCTTAGGAAGTCTGGATAGCGTTTTCAAGATATCAAAGGAGAGCAGTAGTGTCAAGAAAGATACTAGATGCACAAAAAGAAGGTCCTATTGAACATCCCTGAATGCTGTGCATTGCTTTGAAATGCTTTGATGTTAGGAGCTGAAACAGGCTGCTTTCCACTCTGATGGCTCCAACAATAGCAAGACCCGATGCAGCAGCTCAAGTTCCTTCCAGCTGGTTTTGAGTAGAATAATGGTCTGGCTGAAATTCTGGGGCAAATCTTAGTAGATGTAAAATTAGCATGCTGGGGAAAATGCAAATGCTGTCAGTACCTACATGTATAACTGACGTGCCTGCTAAGAGAGATTTACAGATTAAGCTGGTTAGATTCAAGCTAGAGATAACTAGCCATTTTTGTCATTCAAAATAAGCATCCCAAATGAAGTAAGTGCTAACACGAGGGAAGGCAAGTAAAGAAGGCATTAATTGTGACAGAACATTGTAACCTTGTGATGAAATACCACCAGAGATGGCAGAGTAGCCACGCACGACCCTGACAGCTGTGGTTTCACACTTGGAGAATGTCTCTTCCCAGAGAAGTAGGTCTGTTCTGGACTTTGTGGCTGGGTTTGTACCCAACTCTTGACAAAAAGCAGCTGCAAGGGAGTCTGAATGTCTGGGAATCCTTTTGTTTTTTGTCCTGAGTGGTGACTCAATATGTCTCATCCTGTACAAAAGGCAGATTACAGGTTGTACAAATGAAAGAGGACAACTTTTCAATAAATCTCTTAATCTTTGTCAATTCTCCAGGAAATTATTTAGTTAGAGGAATCTTAAAAACATCAATGGGCAGAGCCAGATCCTGGAACCAGTCTAGGTGCCCAGCCAGCTAGAACAACCTAAGGGGCATCTTGACCTCCTTCCTTTCACCTGTAATTTTGCGTAGTACAGTGTTTGATCAGATCTGCAATTAGGCTGAGAGTTTTTGTCAGAATGATCCTTCCTGAGTGTCTTCTCAGAACCTCCTGTTTTTAATGTGCTCAATTTGCAAATGAAAAACACTTTTCTTCCAACTGCTAGTGCTACACACAGATCCTAAGTTCTGTAAGCCAGATTTTGTCATTATTTTCCCCTGTGCAAGCCTATTGTCTTCAAATTATACCCTGAGTTGAGTGCCATTTGCAATTCATTCAGTCTAGTAGATTTTAGTCTACAGAACTGGGGGGAGAAACAGACACCAGAAGATCTGTCTTGTTATCAGTCAGTAGACATGCCTCTTCAGTCGCTTAAAGAAGATCCATGAAGTGAGGTATACATTTTCTTAAAGTAAATTTTCAGGCAGTGTTCAGGACAAATACTTTCAAGGGTAAATTTTGGGCCTGATTTTGCATCATATTTTGAAATTAATTAACTAACACTAACATTGTTTTAGTTGAACATAACTTTGTTTTAAATGAGATGGTTCATGAGTAGCTTAATGGAACAAACCACATAAAGAAGCCTGCTCTTGTTCTAGCTTGTAATACTGTAAGTAATAACATATTTCATTTTCAGTAGGTGTTGGTCTTCCAACGTTAGATTTTTCATCTTAGTACACTTTTTCATGTGGTAACAATATCAAAATTTAACTTTGGGGATGCTTTTTTTTTCTTTCCTGCATTACTAATTCATTCGATTGTTAGGTGGAGGAGATCCTTTCAGAAAAATTCACAGAAAATTGGAAAGACTTTCATGAGGCTTTGCAATCCTATGATCCTAAATGTGCTGGCACTATTAACAGAACTCATCTAAGTCCTACAGCTGTGCTATCCCTCTTTGTCAGATCAACTATTTATGAAGTAAGTTCATGATGTGTGAGTTGTAACAGATTTAATGTAATTTCTTTTCTTACCGTATCTTTCTTCCTGTCTTTTAATATGACAGCTATAGCTGGAGGCATGAAGTATTTTGGTTTGCTTTAAGCATATAGAAAAGAAAAGGTTGGTGGAAGAGATGCCCATTCCTCATGTGATCAGCTTGTAAATCCTTTATTTATTTTCATAATAATTCCATGTTGGAAACTCTTATGAGTTTGACATTATTTCAATATTTCAAAGGTGTCATAAGCCTTTTTGACAAGGGAACAAAAGATGTGTTGGAGAATCAAAACATTATCAAACATTGATTAGTATTTCCAAATACAATGTAATAAAAAATAATTAAATTAATGTTATATTTTTCCTCAGTAGACTACTGTTGTAAAGAACAAGGAATTGAAATTTAATATTTTTAATGTGAAATCTCATTTTTAACACAAGCAGGGTCCCCAAAGTGGGGAGTCAAAAGAGCTACAAGCATGAGGATCATGGGGTCAAAATATCTATGTCCAAAGAAGAGGGAATTGTATTAGTCTAATCTACTCTCTCAAGAGCTCTAGTTTTCTCTGCTTACAGCCAGCAACTTTCAGAAAGATGTGGAATTCTTTCCCACCTTTGAAAACATAATAGGAAAATCAAAGAAATCAGTTCCAGTCTGACCCTTACAACCCAGTGTCCTGCAGATCATTGTGTGTGAGGAGCAAACACAACAGCATCAATAGGAAATGGCTTTTGGAAAATAATCTTTGATCCTGAAATATGAATGAGCATGAGCATGATCAGTAAAACCAATTCTCTGTATGCATTTTCCTTTCTATAAATGTCTTAGAGAAAACTTTGGGCACTATGCTTTGGGTTCATAAAAGTCATGTTCCCAGCATAGTGTGTTATAACTATATGCTTTCATCATCTGTCATTTTATAGCTCTGTGTTCTGTAGTATATAATTAGTGGTCATTGATCATGAACAAGTAATTATCCTTTGAATTACCTGGGACTCAGCAGTTACACAATTTTCTAAATAATGTTTCTACCATTATTTGTGTCAATGAGAGATCTGTATTGTAAGAAAAGTCAGGAATTGCAGCCACTTTGAGTTGGAAATGGGCCTTTACTTGAAATTCTAAACACTCCCTGTAAGAAAATAATATAGAGTAAGGTAATAAGAGGCAAACTGTAAAGGTTTAATTCATTCATCATTGTGGTCAACGGCTGTTTTGCTGTTGTTTTAAAAGGATGTAAGGTAAGCTTTGTGAGATCAGTCTGGCGAAATGCTGAACACTGACGTGGCATTCTAGCAAAACACAAGAAGAAGCGAGTGTAATAAATTAAGGATTTCTGTTGCAGTGAACGCTGAGCACATTTGCGTATTGGCATTATTGGACTGTGTCATCCCAGAAAGGTGCAGGTATCTGTGTTTAGCAAAGCAAGACGTGCAACACCGTAGATGGTTTGGAGTCTTTTTACAGGAATAGCATCTAAAATATACATCTGAAAGATAAAGTTCAGATTCCGTTATCAAAGATGTTCAGGGACATATAGTCTTGCATTGGCCACGTTCAGTCCATGAAAACATGGTCTCATTAATTCTTCTGTAATAAACACTTCTAAAGGCACCTGTTCTTGGCAGTATCATTCATCAGGGTCCTGTTCTAGAGAGTTGATAACTAACCTGAAGAAGAAATGTAATTCTTATTATAAGATGAAGATAGAATTTATGCTCTACAACACAATAGATGGCCTACTTGATTGGAGAAGTAATAGTACAGCTAATTAAGTTAAAATGGCTTATCCACAGGTGAGGATATATTTGAAAAATCTCAGTTCTTGTAATTTACTTTTGGAGTTGTCATTCTGTGATTTAGCCTGACTCCTTAAAAATACGTTTTGACTCTCATCTTTTTACCAGTCTATATTTCTTTGTTTCTGATGTGGCATTAATTTTTATGTTAAATCTTGTTTAAGACTGTCCTAGGAAAATGTTGTGGATTATGCAGAGAAACAGTGGATGGCACTGTTCATTCGCTGCTCTAAAGTGGTAAGAAACACCAGGTTTAGAAAGGCTGTATTTTAAAATAATAAGAAAAAAAAAAAAAGAAAAGTAATTGACTCCTCTAAATGCATGCACACTGGGCTTAAGACTATCACATCTGTGCTGGGAATGTCATAACCAGATTGGGAATTTAGCACGGGTGCTTTAAGGGATGCAGGGTTTTTGAGCAAAAGGTGATGAAGTGACTGAATTACATTCTGAATTCCAGTGGTTTAGCTACATCAGTCTTATTTATTTGAAATGATACTTCTGCTTGGGGGGGGCTTCTACTATAATTGGACTTTTGCATTGATGTGACTCATCCTGAGGCACTTGAGGACAATACTGCTATCGCTGCCACAGAATAGCCGGCATGCTTGTCCCAGATGGCTTCCTGTGAGATGACATTCAGACTGGGGAAAAGAGGGAACAATTTTTAAGGGCATTTGGAAGCCTTAGCCTTTTATGGATTGCACTCACAAAGCAGATGTTGCTCTGTAGTGTTCACAGCCATTTTCTGAGTGAAGGCTACACTTGTTTTAGCCGAGCAGACCTTCACAATTGCTAGAAAATGGAGACTCTTTCCTACCCCTCTCTCAATTCTGACACCTTCTACCCTGCAGTGTGTATGGTGTGGATTAGATTTCTCAAAAGAAATGAAAGCTTTGATTTATTTTTTTTCAAGAAGGAAGACATTGAGGCATTTGATATATTAAGTTACAAATTTTTTTACCACCGCAATTTTTTTTTTAGTGTCATTCTAAATGGAAGAGGCACTTGGAGTAAGCGAAGTACAGAGAATGCCATGCATCCCCAGTACAAGGACAAGGAGCCTTCTGCTTTCATCCAGGAATGACTCAAAGTTTTATGAACATGAATGAAATCCTGGAAGGCTGAACACCTCTCTGTAGCAGTGCCACAGTGATGACAAGGGCTCTGATTCATAAGCTCTGCTAATTTATACAGGAATGATTTAAGAGGGTAATTTAACAGGCCAAGGGAACTACCAACTCAACCTTTTCGCTGGAAGTTATCCTCAGAATAATAGAAGGGGCTGAATAAACAATGTGTATGCTCCGGGGCTGCTAAGGTTCATGTCCAGAAGCATTAATTTAGGCTGCTAGTGACTTCATTTCATATTCATATGCCAGGCAGCAAGTTAAAGTAAATAAGAGCTTCCATTTATGATTTCTGACAGACTTAATTGTGCAGTGGCTGTGATCTTAGCTCCCTCTCCCACCAATGCAGCTGAATTTGACAAGTCAGTGCTGGGTGAACCAAGTTTCTTCCAAGTGTCCACCGTATAATTCGAGTGATAATTTGCACAGAGTATTCACATAGGGTAACTGTAAGTAGTGGAAGTATGTATCATTAGGCTCCTTCTAGAGCTAATGGAGTTCTTTCAGGTAACAATACAGTGTTTAAGTTAGGTTCCTGCATTCTCTCTGTAGGATGCAGAAGGAGCCTAGGAAGGCTAGTTTACAGTGCCTAAGTATAGCCTTCTGAATAATGCTGTAATGGAAAGGAATATAAACTGTATATGGAAAGGAAATATGTTACTTTGATCATCTTTACCTTAAGACATTTATATTATGCATTGTTCTCAACCTCCCAAATTATTTTAAATTCTTCTTCTATCCAGGTTATGCTATAAATATAAGGATAGCTCTTCTGATGGAATCTTTTACAAGATGCTTTTGGATAACTTAAAAGTTGCTGTTCTTTCTGGTGACTTAAATGGTATTGGCTCACATATATCAAAGGAAAAACAACAAAGAGAAGAAAAAAGGCAAACAGAGCTTTCAAAAAGGTACTGTTATTACAGACAATCTTCTATTTAATGTAAAGAAAAAAATATATAGAAAGGAGTCTTTCAGATAGACTGAGGATACATGATCTTTTTCTAATGGTAAGTACTATCCTGGGCTGATCTCTCATTTCACAGAGATATATTCAAAATTGTACAAGAGACAGACCATTGCGTCAGGAGAGCAAACACACATGGATCATTCATCAAAGAGTCTAGGATTCAGGTAAAAATGGTTGAGCTCACTTTACAGGGTCTGCAGTGATTATATCTCAATGCATGGTTCAAAAATTGGGGTTTTGCCCTCTAGATAATGTCTGAAGAGTAAGCTTGTGATCCTTTGTAGAAACAGTGCAGCTCATTATTCAGGAACTGTATTTGAGCACTCTCAGAGGATCGGGAACTCTGGCACATCTGACGGCTATGACTACTGCGGACCATAGCCATAACCTCCAACAGAACCAGAATCATTGATATCGGAGTCCAGGTGTATGTAACTACATGCATAATCTGGGGGGAAATCAAAAAACTTTCTCTTGTAATGGGATGAGTTTATCTTAAAGTATTTTTTTTCTTGTGTTTGCATGATAATCTCCATGTACAATCAGACCTGGAACACTTATATTTCCTTTCACTTGAACTCAGATAATCACAGAATCATAGAATGTTAGGGGTT
>NW_009736751.1:29293-45468 GCF_000703405.1 Apaloderma vittatum | reverse complement strand
TGGCAATCCTAAAGAAGCTCTCTCTGCTGCATCTGAATTAACCGTATTATTTGTGTGTTCATGCACCCGACTGCTTTTTTTATAAAGCCAACCAGACCTTGTCCAGTTTCAGACCGACGGCACATTCAGCAGCTTGTATTAAGCCAACGGGATCCCATCCAGTGTCAGATCCATAGTGCGTCTGATGGGCTTTTTTTGTTAAGCTGGCCAGACCCACAGCAGAGGGGCTGTTTGGGCATCTGGTGTCAGAACTAACAGTCATGGCAATAACTGACCTGCATCACTAAATGCGACAGGGCCCCAAGGGGACCCCTGGGGGTTGCTTCTTGTCCTCTGCAGCACTGAGCACGGCCCCTTGCCAGGGCTCCTCTGGGCCCCTTCGGCTCAGTTCTCGCGGCTGCTCCTGCACCTCTGAGGCACCGCTCCTGCCCTGGCTCTCTCAGGCTCTCTTGCTCAGGGCAAGCTTGGAGTGGGAGTGAGCCCTGCTCTGCCCTCAGCTCCTTTGCCCCGGGGGTTCTTGCTTGGGCAAAGCAGCCTGTGCTTGGAAGGGCTCAAGGCTTGCTGCCCCATCAGGAGCTGCCACTTTTCAGCTCTCCCTGTACTGGGCAGGCCTTTCATGCCTTGCTCGCTAAGAAGCACAGTGTTGGAACAAATTTTGGAAGGGAAAAAGTGTGCTTGTAATTGATACATGTCATATTTTGGAAAATACCTCATGGTAATACAGCATTTCTCTTTCGTTTTGTCGATACTGATACTGATTCTCATACATCAGGTTCTCAGTCTGCAGGACACAGGCACTGCTTGCCTTATGTTCCTGCATCTACTTTCCATGGCTTTGTGGGTTTTTTTTACCAGGCTTGCAAGGGATGTTTTTTCCAGCTAAACTGAACAGTACATCAGCCTGCTGCTGACTACACATATGCATTTTGTTAATGCTTTTGAACATTGACTCTGAAACAGATTTAATAGAATAAAATCCTGGTTTCACTTGTAACCTTTGTGATTTGTGTCCTTGGAAGTGTTTTTAGAATAGGTTATGCTTTTAAGCGTAGAATTTTGCATGAGGCCAGACTAGCATTTCCAGTTTGTCCTGTTTGTTTCTCATACTGCACGTATTTGGGTACAAGCATTTCAGATGTGTTCCTACACCCTTTGTGCTCCCTGAGGCAGCATAACTGTTCCCTCTTCAACTCACCTGACGGCTTCCCCATCCCAAGAGGGCACACTAATATGCCTGTCCTGAAGGTGCAACCAACAGGAGAATTAGATAAAGGCATTTGCAGTTTTTATGCAGTTCAGCAGTTTTTGGAACTTGTAAAAGTCTGTGGGAAAATGGGCAGACAAACAATACTGTGGGTAGTTCTTGTGTACCAGTGAATTATGCTTAAAGACAATAACATTTTGGTTTGACTAAACGATCCCCTAGATTCAGTGACTTCAGGTATAATGTGTCAGATATCACATAAGCTTTCTAGATTGGATTCTTTGCTGCTGTTCTTCTAGTCCAAGCCTTTCTAAGGCTGTCACAAGAAGTTATTAATTCATAAATGCCAGGAAAGTGTCCAACACAATGCATATGGTGAAATGTTAGCTCTGTTCAGATTTGCAACGTTTCAAGCTCCCTGATGCTAGAGGACTTGTATTTTTCAGAGCTGTACAGGAATACAATGGGATACTGAATATTTTTCTCTTGAATCTATTTCAAGTTCTTCCTTTAGTATAATTACTTTTGAGTACGGTTTCATCTGAGTCTTTAGATGGCTTCATAGATTGCTCATTGAGTAAAGAAGATATACAGAGTTCACTTAAGAAGTGCCTCTTTGTACCTAGTACAGATTGAGGTTGGGGAAAATCGTTTAAAAAACAATAGCTTTGAATTTTTGGGAATGCCATTGTACATCAGAGATGGTTAAAGCCTATGTAGTATCCTCTCTTGTTTATAGTGCATACAATATTAGTAAACTGGATATAGAAATGTGAAATATATATTTATCTGCATTTTAAAGATTAAGAATTTATGGGAGATTTAGATTCATATATTCCTTAGAAATTCACATTTAAACCAGGTGAATACTGTAGGAAAACATTTCCCTAAATGCATTCATATGTCTAGTTTTGAAACTTTGTTTTAACATTTGGCAAACGTTCAGTCAGATAACGTTAGTGACAAAGTATAAGCTGAAATGACAATTGTCAGCTAAGACTGAAAATTCATGTTAAAATTTGGAGGTGATCTTTGAGTGTATTTTCACTGCAAATTAAATTCTAAGATCTACATTCATTAAGTACAATGTGAACTTATGGCATATGGCCCATAAATATGCACATATATACTTATTTCATGGACTTAGTCTAAAACGTTTCTAAATAACTAGCTACCTAGAATTTAAGAATCCCAAACTTTGTGGAAGTGCTCATCAACTTTATAATTTAAAATTATATCATTAAATAATGAAGAAATATGAACAAATATTACAAAATGTGTAAGTTATTTAAAAATGAAGAAAAAGAAGTAAATTTTTGTACCTTTGTAATTCTGTAGTTTCATCAAATTTTATTAGCCAGGATTTTAAAGTTTCATATTAATTATTGTAAAAAAGTAATGAATAGTTTTCTATGGGAAGGGATCCCACAAATCCTCAGCAGAAATTTTGCTGCATGATAAAGTTCCTATCTTTTCATTTCCAGATTAGCAGGGTAATTGGAGTGTAATTCTTTCAATATGGACCAGCTCCTGATCACTTTTTTTGTCATAGATCAGATGTATTTCGCTGTCCTCTTGGCTTTAAATAAATTTAAAAACTTGGGAAACCATCTTTCTAAAACCACAGCCTTAAAAACATCCTTAATTTCCTTACCTAAAAAGAAATAATAATAGATTAGCAATAGCACTCATTTATGTGCCAAGCCTGTGCGTAAGCTTGGTGATGCTGCTTGTGTACTGATTCACTTTGGTGATTTGCTTTGTTTAGCAGCATTTTAATTGCTCCACTTAAGCTTGTTAAGATCAGTAGTAATTATCTTATGGTTACATTAAAAAAAGGGGGGGGGGGAAGCAGAAAAGAAAGCTAGACAGAATCAGGCCCAGCCTATTTTGTTGAGTGTTAACGAAACATGAGAGAGAAGCAAACTAGCAAACTTTTATTAAATGTGTACTGGTCAGGGAAGGTAGTTACTCATTTTCTTTAAGACGGGAGAATGTTTTTGTAGTTGTTTATGGTAGAGGATGTTGGCAATACTGTGGTCTGAGAAAAGCCTGTTGAGCTGCAGCGCATACTAGGAGAGAAACAGGTACTGGGGATTTACAGTCATAAATTCAGCTGAATTCTCTTGTGTTACTGGTGAGTCGTGACTTACATTCTTTCAGCTTATTGATGTCTTACAGTAAGTGGCTGTTAAACTGAGGCAACAGTTTTAATAAACGTCTTCAGTACCACCATTTTATTGACTGCTGTACTGGGAGAGTCAAAAGGAACCTACTAAACTCTATATTTCAGCTGTTTATTGTTGCAGCCTTCCTCTTGCTGACCTAATTTTTCTCTCCCCTTTATTGTCAGTTCTTTTCTCCAAAAGTCTCTGCTCTGACTGCTCTCTCATTGCTTTAAATGTGTGTAGTTTCCTGATTCCAGTTTTTCCTTTTCTGATTTTTCATAAATACAATGTGAAAAACAAAGGGAACTCTCAGGATTGTTCTCTGAATTGTGAACAGCAGCGGAAACTCACAGTCCTTTTTATACACTTAGTGAAAGTGTGGCCGTTTGGGACTAAGAATGAATTCTCTGGCAGTTGTCCCCAGTGGAAGAATGTTGGAGTATTAGAGCTAGTGGAATACCCTGCACCCATCAATATCTGTATCATTCTTTTTAAAATATGGTACCTAAATTTGAGACACTTTTTTTGAAGTGCCAGGTTCAGGATATATAATAAATTTCAGACTGAGGTCTTGAAGACACATTTTTTGTCCCAGTCAAAACACAACAAAAGACTTATGTAAAATTAGGGCTAAGATTACCTGCAGCAGCTTCAGAGAGGGATGTTTGTTGTCATTAGTTTTAATGTAATTCTTGCAAGTACTAATTGTATACAGCAATGATTTTAAAGGCAAACCAGCAGGATAATTGCCTAGGCACTGAGTATGAGTCAGTAAAAGTAAGCTAGGTGATAGTATGAGTCATGTGATACGTAAATTAGAAGACAATACCATGTGTTACACTCTGCTGAGGGTTCCTGCTAATGTGTTGTTAAATTTTCAAGGTAGCAGAGGGGAGAGAAGAAACCTCTTGGAAGTTTTTCCTTTGCAAACTTGTAATAACACCTTGTGGCTTCACACCACAGGGTTCCTGTTAGCTGTTTATTAAATGCCTATACTGTTTTCATGTGATACGTCTTTGTATTTTCTCCTGTCAAAAGAGCTTTCAGATTAAGTAAAGCAGACTACTTTTCCCAGAAACAAAAATATACTGGAGGGCCAGTTTATTCACAACAGATTAATAGAATATAGTGGTGGAGGTGATGAGATGTGAGACTTCAAATTGAATGCATCTCTGGGTTATTTGACAATTCCACTGAAAACCTTTAATTTTGTAATATTCCACCTAAATTCTGATCCTAACTTTGACGTAGGACAGCTCCAGACATAGTGAATATATATATCTATAGCACTCCTGTTTCCACAGATAAAGCAGAGGGATTTGAACAATTGAACAATTGATCTTCTGTCATAATGCAGACATTAAATACTTGTCATGAATAAACCTAACTCTTCCTTTTATTACACGGTTCTGTAGAGAGAAACTTCATCAAGCCAGGCAAGTGCATACCCCCAGGTTATTTCACCCAGGAGAGATTTTAACTTTCTTTTCCATGTACTTTAAGTTTTATTTATGTTAGTAGATGGATAAAGTGAGTATTATTCTTGTATTTGGGTGTACAAGTTTATGTTTCTGATAGAATCCCTAGTTTGAGATGAAGGGAAAATACTTTGACCAGTTCAAATCCCATCAAATCTTCGAAAAGCATCTCTGAAATAATACTAGGATAGGCTGAAAGAGAGATATTTTTTTTCTTCCCTAATAATTTCTGATAATTTTGCAAACTTCCATGCCCAGCTATGTGAGAAAAGCTGATTACACATTTCGTACTCATTTTTTAACTGCTTGTCATTTTACTGTTCTTACTTCGTAAATGTTGAAAACATTTAGCAAGAGTGTGTTTAGTTTTTAAAAGAATGGAAACAGAATACTTCAACAATTAGTAATCGTTTCTGTAAAATAGGAATCTATTATCTAGTTCTCACATTTTACAAACTGATTTTAAGGCAATTTATCTTTGTATCTTCTCCATTTTTCTGTTGACAGTTTTAAGTCAAAGAATCAGCAGGTTCTAATGAAAAACATCCATCAGTACTAAACCTGATAGTAATGGAATATATATAACTTTGTGCCATAGTTTCTTTCAATTGAATTTTCCCTGTTTCTTACTGAGGTGCAATCTCGCTTGACTTCAGGGGAACAACAGCAAAGATGTAATTCACAGCTTGAAGAAAACAGAGTATTTAAAATCACAAACAAAAGAACATAAAACATTTAAAGAAAATTATAATAGTTATATTTTAAACTTTATATATGTTTTCTATAGATCCCATAGTTCAAGAGTAGAGCTTATATAATTCAGCTATTTGGGACTGTTGACACAGAATATATTTGTTTCACTTTTTTGTATCTTTGCTATTTAAAAGTTTATCTGTCTGTTGGTGTCAGCTTTCAGGCATTACTTTTTTCTCAACTTAATTTTCTGAACTCAGACATTACTTGATGATTCAATTAGCATTATCTAATTATAAACTGCATTACCTCTCAGGAAATAAGCGTTGGAATTTCTGTTCCGATACTGTCTGAAGAGACTGCTGATGAGCCAGCTTGATCTGAAGGCTATTACCATTTCTAGTGAACTTTTGTCATAGATAATATAAACAAATAATAATATCAATTTAATAAAATATTACAGTAGAATATCAAACCAAAGCATAAGAGCAGAGTAAGGCTAAAAATGGTCCCAATAGAAATTACTTCATCAAGTAGATGCATTACCCTCACATACATAGAGTCGATCCTATCAACTGCTTTGTTGACCAAGCAGACCTACACCAGCCCTGTGTTGCAAAAGACACTTTATAGGCTGCCTTCTTGCAAATTACACAGTCACTTCCAGGTAGAAATTTTTTTTTTTTGACAAAGAATAAGAAAGTAAAGGAGAAAATAAAAAAGAAAAAAGAAAGCACCAACAAAAAATGAAAAAAATAAAGGGCAAATAAGCTGGAGAAGGAATATGATGAACAGAGGAAAGCTGGATGCCTGTCAATATAAGGCCTGTCCAAGCCCAGCCGAAAGTGGCAGCAGTGACAAGAGTGACAGGATTCTGCCTCTGACTCTCTGGTGGCCATGTACACTACACCCATTCAGGCTCAGGCTTATGCAAGCACTGGTGATAAAGCAGCTCTTGGGATTAACGTGGAAGTTAGAGCCAGAGGAGATGAATGCGTAGTTCTACAATCAAGTTTGCTCTTTACTTCTTTCTTTTCCCTCTGGTATATGTATTAAATCTTAAGATGTAAAAAGAAAGGTGATGAGAGTCCTTCATGGTCTTGTCTATCAAGTTGGTCCAATTTCTGATATCTCTCTTCAGATCCATTGATTTTCAGTCTCCAATTTCTTTTCTTTGTCAGACATGGTATTCATTCAGCTTACTGGTTTTCTGCTTGAATTCACTTCAGCCTTTTGTCTTTCCAACATTTTTCATACTTCTGTGAACAGCCTCATAGAACAAAATAACCTGGACTTCTGTTGCCTTTAAAGTGTAGGCCTATCCCAAACTTTCTGGTTTTTTAACAGTAAATCAGGCTTATTCAGATGTCACTTCATATATCTCTGACAAACACCTTATTCTACACTAAACTGAAATTTATAATAAAAAGAAATTATTAAAGTTTCTGAATCGTATATCTCAAAATCTGGATTTATATATTTTATCAAAACTTATAAACACTATTTAGACTTTTTATAGATAAAGAAAGCTGTAAAACTGACATTTATAACTTGTTGTGTATTCTGGATATATTTAGCAACACATAAAAGCCCAGTACTTTGTTCACCGTTATTGCAGTAAGACCCTTGAATCAAGATGGTATCTCGTTAATAAGACATAATCTAGAACATTAGGAGAAATCTTTTTTTCTGCTTAGTGCTCAAAAGCTTAAAATTTTGTCGTAATGAAAACATATCAAGAATTACTACATATCATATTCAAGCTGTACAAACCTTGAACAGGAGAAAAATGAGTTGATAGTTTGTTGTGTAGTCTTAAAAGTAAGTTGAAGGTTCACAGCGGTTTTGGAACACAGTTTTGTGTCTCAGATGAGATGACAGCACTTCCCAGCAGGAGGGCATTAGTGCTGGTAGTAGAGGGATGCGTGGATGAACTCTTACATTGGGAGAGAGTCCAGTCCTTGGTTCTGTAAAGGTTCTAGGGCTGCAAATAGTGAGGCTTTGGTGCGTTCTTTGCTGCTGTGTGAGAGAGACAGGTGGACCTTTAGGTTCTTGGCTACTTTTATTTGTTTGCATCATGTTTTTTACAGTAATAGGGTCACATGAGCATATCTTATTTCTTTAACTGAAATGTACATAGCATGTTTATTAGAATTCTTATCAGAAACTCTATAATGTGAAAGAAGGGTATTTTTTGTCAATGATATCTAGGCCTTCCAGAAAGAAGGCTAGGATACTAGCATCTATTCTTGTTGCCTTGTTATAGGATGAAAACAATAAATGTTGCTATCAAAGTTTGAATGCCTGATCCTAAATTTCTCAGCCTGTGTCTGAAGACTTAAAAGACCAAAACGTTTTTTTCAAAGTTCTCTCTTCATATAGATCTCACTGAAAGTATTGCATACCGCTTGTTTTAAACACTTTGAATAATTCATGTGTGCCATTTCACACAATTGCCTAAAGATTTGTCAGCAATTTTGGGAACTTGCATTGAAAAATTCTTCCAGAATGTTTTAAAGTTAACAGCTTGTAAAAAAGGAGTAGAATTATTCTGACTCTTTTGGTACTTAAACAGAAATAGTTTCTCCAGAATGGGGCCATTATTGAACAGCATTTGTTTTTCAGTGTCAGAAGGGCCACAGCTCAAACAATTACTTGAGTTCTATTCTATGTATGTACCCATAACAGGATATCCAGATTACTAGAAAAGCCTTTTTCCATAAGTTACCTGACTGTAGTGGCCTACATTTGTGACCTACAGGGATAGTTGTTTGCTTTGCAAAAGGAACCTTCGAAGTCGGAACGATACTAGTACTGGTACAACTTAATATCAACAGGATTGTTTCTTCTAAAACCAACTGCAAATTAGTTGCATTAATTTTTGACATGTATAAAGCTGCATTACGGGAGCACTGTAATTTTCCCCCCATCTAACTGCAGCTGCTATGATCTGTGTTTTCTGTAATTCCTTCTTTAAAGCTTTATATGCCACATTCTCATGTTTCTCCTCTCCCTCTCCTCTTTTTTTTGCAATGGACTTTCATTTACCCTGTTACTTTGACTGAAACCAGCATGACTTTTCATGTTACTGTACAAGCTATCGTCATATGCTTTGACCATGAAGCCAGAAGCAGTAGTCACATAACTATTAGAATAGGATCCATTAATTACGTTGCCATCTGAATGTCTGTGTCAGTGGAAGAAAAGTGACTGTGCATTAACAGTACCTACCAGGTGTCTGCTTTTCAGAACGATCACCTCTTTATTGAGGATGTAATGACTAGCTTTGCTCCAGCAAGGTTACCGTTCCAACATGAGTAGAGCACAAAGTAGTGAAAATACTGGACACATTATAGGTGTCAGTAAAACTTAAATGTTGGAACTTTTGAAATAAATTGGAATAAAATTGGAATAAAAGTTTGATTCTTAGGCTTCCAAACATTTTCTTTCCAGAAACGTAAATAGTATGAACCAAGTCAGATTTAAGTACTGTCCCAGTTAAGAAAGTGCTGTTAAAACAACATCACAGTGCTTCTAAAGAGAAATATTTACAAAGTATTTTTTTAAGAGTTTTGAGGTTTTGGGTGGGTTTTTTTTGTCTGACTGCCTCATACAGTTCACATAGCAGTACACATAGCAGTTGGTTTTCATTTCAGATGATCAGCAATTTCATGACACAGTAGGTTAAATTTGGAGCAACTTGTATTCTCTGTTTTCTTGCATCTGTGTATGTAATCATGTTCCTCATGTTCTTTTATATTTCTATTCAGGAGCTATGAATTAGATGTTAATGAAGAGCCTTGTTCAGCATTTCTTAGTAAGACAAAATTCCCATTAATTTCCCTTACATAAAGACAGAGACTAGAATTCCTAATGAAGTATTTTTTCACAGGAGCATTATCAGCTGAAACTCAGTTGTGTACTGGATAAGCTAAAGAGTCTTTTGTCCCTTTACGTTTATTCACTGCAGCTTGCTTGTAATGGTAATTAGATATTTACTGCTTGACCGCACCCTTTATCACTTTCTCTGAATGACAGAAATGTTTCACAAAAGTAACACTTCCATGTGTTTTATTGCATTTCCTTGGTATCTTTTCTACTTTTCTAGGGAAATTTTTCAGGGAAATCAGATTTTCTAAAATCTGTTTAAAATACTGGTGATGTACATAGTTAGCTAGAAGCAGCATAAAAATACGTGGTAATGTTCAGAATGCTAGCATTTAGGTATTTAACCACAAGATTATCTGCAAAAGTCCTAAGTAATATCCAGCATTGCTAGCAAAATGTGTTATTAAATCAGATCCACAATTCCAATCTAGTACTTTTTTATTGTCCCCATACTGTACACGATTAGTAATTCATCTCTGTCATGGAATAAGTATGCACAAAAGCATCCTGATTCTGCTAGAGGAGTTTTCTGAAGCTTCGTGTTTATTTTACAGAATGATTCTGTTGTTCAGAATTACTTTTCATTGAATATACCAATAAGGAAATATCCTTTTTGTTTCATGGCTATCCTAGAACACTTACATTCCACCTTCAGATTTTTCAAAATGCTTAAATTTTGTAAAACTGTTAGTAGTTTTCTAATGAGTCAGCAAGATGCAGATTCCAGTAGACTCAGATGCAATGCTGTGCTTAGCTGAAACAGGGAAATCAGTAGCACAGTCTGTATTATCTGAAACATATATGACATTAATTAGGAAAAAAATGATCACTTAAGGATCATATACTTTTGTTCTGAACAGATGTATGAACTTGGTTAGCAGGATTTATGAGCTTCTGATGACTTCTGTTATTTGTCTATATTTGACAAAATAGGTAGCATTCTTATTTGAAATGCGAGCATATATTTTATAATGTGGTAAAAAGGGCATAGTTACCCATGGATTTATATTATATACAAAAAGAATATTTTGCAGAGAGTACTGTTCCATTAGAATACATACCTCCATTAGATTTGCTTTATGCCCATGTCTCCTACCTAGAAAGTTTTGGCAGAGTCAAAGTGTCTTCCAAAAACCAGAGCTTCCAGAATCTTGTGTTTCTGTTCTTAAGCAAGGAAACTGTAAAGAGTAAAGCAAAGGACTGCCAAATTTCTGATCTCCTTATTATCACAGAACCCAGACAGGTGCCAGTTGTTTTCAAAACACTGTAAAGTTCACCAGATGCACAGAAAAAAAGTGAATTTCTAAACTCCTGACGTTCTTCTCAGAAAAAAAATTAAAATTCATGTAACTTACATTTCTATGCATTTCATAGTTCAAATGAAATATTTTTAAATATTTTTTTATTGCCACGAATGGCAAAAGGCTGCCATACGAAGAAAGGCTGAGAGAATTGGGTTTGTTCAGATTAGAGAAAAGAAGACTTAGGGGAGACCGTAACACAATGTTCTAGTATTTGACAAGTGCTACAAATAAGTTAGAGACTCACTTTTTACAAGTAGTCACGTGGAAAAGATGAAGGACAGTGGGTACAAGTTACTCCTGGGGACATTCTGATTGGACACGAGGAAAATTTTTCACAACAAGGAAAATCAGCCATTGGAATATTTTCCCCAGGGACATGATGGTGTCCCCAGCATTGGACACTTTTTAAGATTTAGCTGGACGGGATGCTGGAGCATCTTACCTAGACTGTACTTTTCCCAAGGAAAACTGGACTGGATTGACCGTTGAGGCCCCTTCCAGCCTGGTATTTTTTGATTTTGTGGTTGACTCTATGAATGAAATGTCAAAGTACAACGAAATTATGACAATACCCAGAGATCTGGTTTCTTAAAATCTGTAATAATTTAATTCTGTTATGTTACCTAATGAAAATCATTGACTTGCCATTTGTTATGATTCCCCACAAGAACACATATATTAAAAAAAAATCCCCAAAATAACATATGTTGCAGTTCAACAGATATGAGATACTTTGTGGTAAGAATAACATCCTTCAGCTGTGTGCATTATGCAATCAGAAAGCAAAAAGAAACCTATTTATACAAAAGCTTCTTTTCTAACCAGTCATATGAGGTTATTTGAGATTTATTGCTGTACGTCCATTGATAATAACAATATCCACACTCGTAAGATATTTTCTTAGTGAAATTCTATTTTAGTGATTTGGAAACTGTCCAAAAGTAATATGGGTTTCACAAAGAAAATAAACCAGTATTCATCTAATGCAGAAAAGCATATAAGGAGAACTGAGAAACTCAGAAGGAATATTTTGCTATTAGCTTATGTCAGAAGACGCTGATCAGTTTAATCTGTTTGTGGTTGAGCTGGAACAGAGAGGCAGAGAGTGAACAGCTGAACCCTCTGATAAAATGGAGGGGAACTTAGGCACATGGTGAAACTATCTTCTAAGAAAAGGCCATGAGAAGTGCACTTGAAATGGAGAATATTTTCCAAATGCATATATCTCTTCACATCTGTAGAGCAAACACAGCCAGACAGACCTTCTTGCACTGGTACCTGGGTATTCCCTGGTGCTGAAGGTTTGTCACCCATGAGGTGCAGTACATCTCTTCATTCTGCCTCCTGTATTTCAGCAGTCCAGTGTTTGATATATTTAGTGTACTGCATTTTGTTTTCTCTTATATTTTCATGAACATTTATATTGTGGACTGTCAAATGGTGTGTGATCATAAAAGCGTGAGAAAGAGACAAGCAGAAAAAACTATTCTGATGCTCGATTTGTAAACATAGTTGAATGCTTCTGATACAAAATATTAGTGTAAGGTGCTGACTTTGACAAAGAGAATCAAATATATAATAAATCAACAAGCTATGAAAAAGATTCATGTTCTGAGGCCAGAGGTATTATCAATTGGAGTCTAAATGACTGTCAGCATGTTCTCTAGTGGCTCAAGAGAAAGAATATAAGATTTCAAACAATAAGGCTAGAGACATAATTTATAAACTATAGATTCAGCCAGCAAGTGTACTGGGATCAATATATTCAAAGAAGAATACATAAACTATACGATTTGATCTTGTCTAATAGAGGTGGTGGTAGTTATTTTCCTGAGCATAAGGATATTGTTTGTGTTTGAGTGTAGCCTAAACTACACAAAGGAGTAGCTTAAAATTAGAAGCAGAGCAATGGAAGGGAAACGTAAGGTGAGTTTTCTTTCAGCATGTTGCAGGATACATTTATTTTCACGTTTAAATTCTAAACTTGACGTCTGTTAGTGGTAAGAATTCCTGTTGGAAGAAAAGATGGAAATTCTATAGTACTCAGACTCTTGCTGCAGCATAATAAAAAGGGCATTTAAGACAAAATGAAGACCTCTTCCAACTACTCTTCCTGAGTATCCACCGAGGTCCAGATGCATATATATCCCTAATGCAGACGGTAGAAGGAAGTGCACATTTTTCAATTATTTATAGTTATCAGAAATACTGTTTCCTATTGTTCCAAGGTGAATAGGTACATTTTAAAACATGTGTCTGCAGAGAACTTTGAGAACAGATACTACTTCATTTGTGCATCTTTCTCAGCATTTATTAGGTGTTCCTCTCTTCTAGTTCATCTTGTGGAAGTTACAGATTATCTCCCTAGGGTATATTTTTGACAGGTAAGTATATGGAGTCACTACCTGAGATTATCTGGTATGAACCACTTTAAATTTGCACTATGGACCGTAACAAAATATGAGCCCATCATAGGTCAGAGCCTTAGACAGTCAAGAATAGCTCTGAAAAGAAACAAAGAACAGTACATGGTATAGGAAATGGTGAAGGCTGTTCACAGGATGGCATGTTCCCTCCTTGGGAAGAAGAAGTCCGCTCTGTTGTAAGGCCAAACTTTTGGATGAGCCTTAAATTAGTTATTGATCCTCTTCTGTTTATTCTGACTTCTGTGGCTATTAGTTTCTAATCAGGCCTGATTCTCAGAGAGGTTGTTGCCATCGGACTGTTTATTTTTTCATTTTAATTTTGTCTTCTATCCCTAAAAAAAAGATAACTATCAGATTGCTAGTATCTGACAGTTTGGAAGGTTTTCCCAGAAGAAGTAGGTGCAGTGTAAAACTGAAGGTTGTCTGGAGTGTGTGGTGGGTACACCCCCTCTGCCTTATGCAGACTTCCCTCTGCTGGGAGATGGGGAGAAGAACATTACCTGGGAATACAAATACCGTAACCACAAGTGTACCCCCTTCCTCCTCCTTTCCCTGCACTTTCATTGCTGAGCATGATGTCATTTGAAATGGAATATCCCTTTGTCAAGTTTGGACCAGCTGTCTTGTCTATATGTCCCCTCACAACCTTTAATCCAGCTCCAGCCCACTGACATTGAGGAATGGGGGATATGTGGAGAGAGAGCCTTGATGCTGTGCAATTCCTCTTCAACAGCAGCCAAAACATGGGTGTGTTAGCACTGATTTAGCCTCAGTTGTAGAGAACGGCACCACAGGAGCTGCTACAAAGGTTAAATTTGTAACTTCCTCCCCAGCAGACCCCATACAGAGATAAAAAAAGAAATCTTTCACTTCAGTCATCCTAAGGGTTATAATTCATCCATCTACCTCTCTTTCAAGTTGCTCCTGAAAGAGGCCATCTTCAGCCTTACTGGCTGGAACATGAAATCTGCTGTATGCCTTATGATAGCTTGGGAAGGCTTCAAAGTTATAGGAACTTCTTTTTGTCTGATTTTTCTAAGCAGTCCATCTCTGATATGAAACCTGAATTGATAATCAAAGTAAGGGTCTGCTCATGCTACTTTGATGGATAAATGTAAGCTATGTAAGTCAGAATGAATTTATTATGCATTTATTGCTTTCTAGTGCAATAGTATAGCCTATTCTAATAATGAATGTCTTATTTATCAGTCATCTTTTTTGACTAGTCATGTAGATTAGAATTATTTTCAAACAGTGTTGTCAGTATATATTTATAAAACACTGTGGAGCACATGCTGGTTTGTGAATCTAGCAGCAGAATACTCTGTGAACCAAATGCAAATAGTCCATTAAGATGGATTTATTTTTTTTTTGGAGGAGGACTAATCAAATTTAATAGAGATAGTTTAATAATGTTATAAAATAAAATGATTCAGCAAAGTGTCATTTCTGCTGCACGTTACAAGTGTTGTGGAAAATTATTATAGGGCATCCGGTCTTGATATATTAATTTCTGCAAAGTACTTAGATGTAAGTGTTTGTGCTTTTGCGATATAAATGTTTAAATACATAAATGGATTCATGTTGCTTACTTTTCTAAGGGTGTAGCATCTTTCGACTGCACTGGAGGAGTTAGAGAGGCATTCAAATGATCCTCTCGCTATATATTACATAGTGTTGCAACAAATTAAGATGTGTTCAATAATTTGAGACAGCTGACTTTGTCTCCAATTTAGTGGGTGTTGTGGAATGACTCAGTGGCCCACATTTCTATCTTTAAGTTATATTCCTAAGGTATGCACCAAATTTCCATAGATCATGAGAAAAGGGGTGGTAGGTATGTGTGAGAAAAAGTGGAGAGGAGAAGCGTGCCCCAGGGTCCTGCAGAATGGGTGAAGGCTAGGCAAAATGCTGGAACACAAGATGATTTTGTGTCATCCCTCAGAGCATTGCTGGCTGCCTGCTTCCCACAATACAGCATTTGGGCTATGCTAGTATCCCATACATCCATAGCCTTACTCAGCTCCTGGACATTAAGGTGGGACTTAAAACTGGATCAGTAGGCCTCAGCGTTTTTTGTCAGATACTGATGTTTTGATGGAAATTAGCAACCAGAGAATGTGGAAAGACTTGACCAAAGGCTTCTGTGCAATCCTGAAATTAGAATTGTGGTTGGAACATCCCAAGAAAATTCCACCTGCCCTGAGAAATTTTGTAGGTTTTGACAAACCTACAGCCACCGCTGAATGGGAGTAAATCTGCTGAAATCTAGGAGTTTTAGCATGTTTCCCAAGACAAATTTTCTGTAGTACAAATGCTTTTTTCCTGGACAACAAAATATCTTCCATGGAATAGCTCTGAGAAAGTTATCTCAAGCCAATGTTTATGAGATAGCTGTAAATCTTTAACTGGCTTAAGTAAAATAACAGGAAGAGATGTACCAAATCATGTCGCTAATTTTTGCTGAATTTGTATTTGTTAATAATTACGTCAGAATGCAAAGTACATGATTTTCCTCTAGAATTTGAGATGGGGTGTACTTGATCTGAGGGTTGGAGATATTTTGTTGTTTTTTGAAGTAGTTATTGAGTTAATTGTCTTTCCACACAATATGTTTTTAGACTAAGATGAACTGTTCTTTACAATTCTTGGAATTATTTACATCAGAGTATTTAAGGCTGTATCCAGAAAGCATATAGATACCTAAAAATTGCTATTTTCTCAAGCTTATAGCTGGAATTTTATCCATAATTTTGAAAATTCTTCTGTTGGTCTGGATCTTCAGAACTTGCAGTACTATTAAAAATTTAGACTTCAGATGATGAATAAAAAAACATGTCTCTCTGCAGACCTGTACTGGGTTTACCTGGACAGATTTTAGTGGTGCGGAGGCTGTAGGGGTGGCTTCTGCAAGAAGCTGACGGAAGTTTCCCCTAAGTCTGATAGAGCCAATGCCAGCTGGCTCCAAAAACAGCCCTGCCTGTGGCCAAGGCTGATGTTTATCTATAATCAGA